>NC_089795.1:12496800-12564306 GCF_040412425.1 Macrobrachium rosenbergii | reverse complement strand
ATCTAAGACATACCTTCTTAAAATATCTAAGACATACCTTTCTGAAATGTCTACGACATACCTTCTTAAAATATCTAAGACATACCTTTCTTGAAATGTCTACGACATACCTTCTTAAAATATCTAAGACATACCTTCTTAAAATATCTAAGACATACCTTCTTAAAATATCTAAGACATACCTTCTTAAAATATCTAAGACATACCTTCTTAAAATATCTAAGACATACCTTCTTGAAATATCTAAGACATACCTTCTTAAAATATCTAAGACATACCTTCTTAAAATATCTAAGACATACCTTCTTGAAATGTCACCACAGTACAGAATATTTCAGAACTGATTTGGGTCCAAAGATGAACTACAGACCTCTGTTGTTAAGAAGAAATTTCTAGCAACTATTCTTGGGCCAAGTCTAAGCATAACAAAAATCCCTGATTATCAGACAGCTTCCCATTCAGTTTCTCTAACTCTGCTGTTCAACTGCTTTAACCTAACCTTACTCCAATCGACACTATTCATGCAAAATCAACTCTTTTGTGAGGACCTTGCAAGGAAAGATACAGTCGAAGCCCCAGATTCGCAGGGAACAGGTACCAGAACTCCCCCCTAATACGTGAAACCCCTCTAAAATCACTTATAACTGCCCTATTTTAAGAGCTCAAACACCAAAGACCTCCCCCTCTAGAAACACTGTAACTGGCTATTTTAATATTTTTATCATAAAAATGCATTTAGTCACGAAAAGGATATGAAAATACAGTAATTTGTGAATATGTCTCTATGGAAACTTTCGCGAGTAGGTGAATTTTCTGCAAGGCGGGGGCCGACTGTAACGTGTAATTTGCTGGTCTCGCTAAAATATAATAAAATGGTACTTAATTTAAATGGGAAACTCCCCTAATAGCTAAATGTCCCCTAAGAAAGTAACTTACACTTTATATCAAATGTCTGGAAAATATAAAAGGACCCTAGTGAAAAAATACAGGCTAGTTCTCAAGATAGTTTTAAACATTTTAGAAAGAGTACTTATCAACGTAACATCAAGATGAATATACCCTCTGCATAATCGAGAATGCTTATTCATTCGTATTTCAAAGATATTGCCACATTCCCTTTAAAAGGGCATTTTTTTGTTGATTTATGTACCTAAGACACCATCTGTTAACATTACTTAACTTCCTTTCAAACAACAATTCCAATTTAAGTTTACTTACACATTCTTTTACCTAAAGTATCATCTACAGCAAAGACCCTAGCAGCATTCTGAATTTTTCTTAGTTTACTTAATAAATCATTTACCTGTAAAGTAAGACTTCAGTTTGGAACCTTCACATGCCAACAGTGTCTTGAAATATGCAGGGATACCATGATAATATTGCTCTTGGTAAGATACTCTCCAGTGTATATAAATCTATTATTTTTCAATTGATTTGCATTTAATGTCAAGCCAAATGCATTATTTTCATGGCAAAATTTTGTATAAATATATACAGTTTCCGTATTAAACGAACGCTTTCAGTACGCTGAGTCTCAAAGTGAAAGTTTAAATGATTGCATTTATACTACAATAACATAGACCTTTCTATTACAAAATTAATTACAAAGGAACTCTGATATCAATCAGTAACTGAAACACCGCATTTTTAAGAGTAAAATGCATTTTTCCTAACATACAATGTTATGTTATGTATACCTTAGTTTTACCAGACCACTGAGCTGATTAACAGCTCTCCTAGGGCTGGCCCAAAGGATTAGACTTATTTTATGTGGCTAAGAACCAATTGGTTACTTAGCAACGGGACCTACAGCTTATTGTGGAATCCGAACCACATTATAGCGAGAAATGAATTTCTATCACTAGAAATAAATTCCTCTAACTCTTCACCAGCCAGCCAGGGTAATTGAACTCCGGCCCATCGAGTGACAGTCTGAAGCTCAACCGACTCAGCCAACAAAGGGCTTTCCTAACATACAAACCCGAGGTCCTTTACATGTGGGGGAATACTTTCGGCGTAGCTGAACAGGCCGCTAAAGACTTACAAGGCATGAGTTGGTATTACTGCCAGCTGGGCATGTGGTTGGTAACGGTGGGAAACCCACGGTACCGACTGCCCAGATTCACGCATTCACTTTACTTTCTGGTCTAGGGCAGATTGTGCGGCGGCTGAGGTGGGTAACCTGAGCAAAGGACCTCGGGTTTGTATGTTAGGAAAAATGCATTTTACTCTTAAAAATGCGATTTGTTCCTACACAAATACGAACCCTTGGTCCTTTACATATGGGGACTCAAGATTCGATGGGAGGAATCTGAGTGGAGGTCTCTGAATGACTGGAAGTTCAACGCACCTTATGTTCACCTGGGGTGAGAGCCAGGAGGACATGGCCACTGGACCGTGAGCACCGTTGTCAGAACTGTGGTGATACGGACCAGTCTACTAGACCGTTCAGCTGTGACGAGGTTACGGTATGTAAACGATCACACAGCGAGGTGAAAGTCAGATAGAACCCTTCCCAGCCACATCAGGGGTGATTGGGAAACATCAGGGACTGAGGACCAACATAAGGAATGGGTTTGGTAGTTAGCCTGCAACCCCTTCCCTGCCTGGCAGGGGAAAGAGGGGACATTACATCTAATGTGTACCTGAAAGGCAACAGAGATAGGACACTCAAGTAATGAAACTCGCCTACGTCAGACATCTGGTTCAGCTTGTACGGCCTAACTCTCTGCCCGAGGGAAAGGGTAGGATGACAGAGGGGGAAGAGAGAGCCAGTCACTCACCTTTCACGCCCAATCACGCACGTACAACAGACGAGATGCTACTCTGTCCTATACGGGAGCTGGGTAAGTTACACAACTTGTTGGGCAGCCACCACTGGTCCCAAGGAGAAAGTATCTAAGGACCGATGGGTAACGTCCCTTAGGTAAAAAGATGTGAATGTGGTCTGGCGTGACCACACCCCCGCCTTCAGTACCTGCTGAACTGACAGGTTCTTCTTGAATGCTAGAGGGTGCAATCCCCCTGATTTCGTGAGCACGGGGGCGCAGAGGGCTGGTGACGTCCTAGCCAGCCATTGCATACGCTTTCCTGATAACCTCACGAAGCCAGAAAGAGATCGTGTTCTTGGACACCTCCTTCTTGGGGGTCCAGATGCTAACGAAGAGTTGCCGACACTCAGGCCTGAGGTGTCGTGTTCTCTTCAGATAGCGCTGTAGCGCCCGTACAGGACAGAGTCGTAACTCGTCAGGGTCATTATATGCAAAGTCACTCAGGGATGGGATCGTGAAAGACTCAACCCGAGCGTCAGGGACTGCTGGGTTTTGAGTTTTCGCTACGAACTCCAGGACAAATTCGAGCATTACCGAAGCCCATCCCCTTCAGTGTTTAACTGAAAAGGAAAGTCCCTGTAATTCGCTAATCCTCTTCGCCAATGCCAGGGCTAGAAGGAAGACAGTCTTGAGAGCCAGATCCCTGTCTGTGGCCTCTCGTAGTGGCTCGTAAGGGGCACGAGTTAGGCTCCACAAAATGAGAGACACGTCCCAATCAGGGGCCCGAGTTCCCTGGCCGGGCAAAACCATTCGAAACTCTTCATCGGCAGGGATATTTCCAGGGATGATGAAATATTGACGCCTTTCAGCTTCAGGACCAAGGCTAAGGCAGCCCTGTATCCTTTTACCGCTGAAACTGATAAGACCACTCCACCAATTCAAGGTTCTCTGTTTCGGTCTGTCGACCACTCCGCAGGTGTGCACGAGTGTGTTCACCCTCATTTCAGTTTGGGCTCATTTGCGCAAGATATGTCTACTGAGGTATCTCGATGATTGGCTAATTCTGGAAGCTCCCGCTTGCAGTTGCTACAGGACAGGGATCGTCTCCTCAAGTTGTGTCACGAACTGGGTGTCATGATCAACTTTCGAAAGTTGGATCTCACTCCCAAACAGAGGACTCAGTACCTGGGCATGCTGATCGACACGGCAGCAAGCAGAGTCTTTCCTTCTCAGGCTCGGATCAGCATGTTCAGGAAGGTGGCAAGGCAGTTCCTGACACAGCAGGACCAGCCTGCTCAACAGTGGCAAGTCGTGATCAGCCATCTGTCGTGTTTGGAGAAACTTGTTCCACACGGGCGACTCCACCTTCGATCTCTCCAGTGGAGACTGAGGGACTTCTAGGATCAGTCTCGGGAACCCCAGTCGATCCACTCCACTGAGGACAAAGCGAAGGTACCGACGAAACGACGGATGAACTGGCACCTGAAAGTACACGTCCATCAAATCAACCGTCAGCATGAAGTCGTTCTCCCTGACGGCCGACAGTAGCGTCTGTACGTCTCCACCGTGAACCGTGTCTGGCGAACGAAACGATTCAGGGGAGAGAGGTCGATCACTGGCCTCCAGTCGCCGAAAGCCTTCTCCATGAGAAAGATCCTATCCTCGACGACTTCGATGGCACCTTTGCTTAACATAGTTTCGACCTCCTGAAGGGCCTGTTTCTTCAGGGGGTCTTGGAGATAAGATGGGAATTGGACCAGAGTGTCGGTGAGGGGAGGTGGTGACTCGAAGGGTAGAAAATATTCCTCCCGAAGGACATCCACTACCCAGGTCTCCGCTCCATATCGCTGCCACGTTGCCCAATGGCTGGATGGGCACCCCCCCACCGACAGCAACATCTGAGGGGGCTCACCATCCCTAGTGAGCTCCTCCCCTCTTCTTCTTGACCTTACCTTTCCTCTTAGGGGGGACAGGTTGGCAAAAGGGACCCTGCGGTTCCTTTCGCGGAGGCGAAGTAGAGGGCTGGACTTTACCCCGAGCGCCCATCGAAGCACCAGACTTCTTCGGGGCTGGGGTGTTAGCCTGGTTCACCGACCAGGCCGCAGGACAAGGGGGCTGCGCAACACCTTTCGTCGCTGCCTGGTGGACAAGATGGTCGCGTTCATCAGCCTTTCTCTTGTCCACCGCAGCGTCCACATCCCCCTTGGGGAAAAGGGAGGTGGAGTCCAGAATGGGTCCATTACGCAGAGACACTGCAGCTTCTGTGCCTAGTGACCTGATGATCCAGGATAGCACCGCATCCCTTCTCTTCAGCACCAGGTTCGCCCAGAGGTTTGCCGCCTGATGGGTTATAAAGGAGATAGCCTTACCCCCCGACTGGCAAACTTCTTTGCCAGTCTGGGGGTCGGACCCTCACTCTGGGTAGACGAGGCCGCAATTCTCAACAACGTGAAGGCCCACTTGTCGAGACAAGAGATCGCCTGGAGGGCAGACAGAGCCGTACCCTCCAAAGCGCTCATCTCAGCTTGTGAGAAAAGTGCCTGCTCTCCCAGTAGCTGAGCCAAAGTGGCACCAGGTGCTAAACGGGTCAGCCCTGGCTCCACGACCTTCTGCTGCAGTCCACCTTCTGACGGAACGTAGTACTTCTTATGTCTCAGTAGAAGGGGAGGTAACAGCTTGGTAGCCCAAGGCGAGCGAAGCAACGACGACGGTCCGGAGACCAAATCGTTCACCTGACTGAGAACGCTGTCCGCTAAGGGAGACCACGGTAGACCAAGAAAGGGTTTGGGCTCCCTCCTGGAGGCGTAGAACTCCCCTAGCCTGGACAACCGTTCCTCCAAAGGGCTGGAAGCAGTTCCTCCAGACCGCTGTGCTGATGGGTCAGTGCAACGACTTCTACAAACGCCCTCTGCATTTCCGGAGTGTCCGGATCTCTCAGAAGAGGACCCTGTGAGAGACGGTCATCTGCGAAGGCCCCACTCGCAGGAGAGCCCGAGACAGACCCCGTCTCTCTGCCTCGCACGACAGCAGCGTACGACCTCTCGCTCGCTTGGAGCGAGGGAGGACCGGACGCTCCTGAAGCCGACTGCCCAAGGGCCTCAGCCCCAGCAATCCTACTGACCCCTGTTTCCTCTATCAGAATCCCGAGGAAGTTGAGGGGGTGGGAGAAGCAGAGCGAACACTACTGTCGCGTCCGCTGGTATACCCAGTGGAGGCAACGGACCCCTCACGGTCCCCGACCCGCAATGGAGGATTGTGAGAGGGCCTAGACGGAATGGCTCGTCTGGGCGAGCGACCATCATGATGATCAGGGGACGCTCTCCTCACAGCCGATTCACGTTCTGATGATGGACGAGCCTCGACACTGGAGCGTCCAGAGGAGACCAATGCAGGAGCGCGGACTGCCAATTGGAGGCCTCTGTCCCTATCGTCCGGTTGTGTTCCGGCCTTCTTCGGTGTCAAAACAGACGAAGAAGGTTGTGGGGATCCTTTCGTTGATATCCCCGGCGCCTTCGGAGACGAGATATCTTTGGGCACCCTTCCCGCCGTACCCTTGATCGATTTGGGCAAGGGTGACAGTTTGGGTGGAGGAGAAGCCCGAAGGCTCTTCCCCCTCTCCCGTTCCATGCCCGAACTTGAAACGGGAGTCAAGACTGCGCGGTGAGAGGCGCCGAAACAGAACCAATCCGGGAGGAGGAAGCTCCCGAACTGTCCGAGGAGGGTACCAAGGTGCCCTTCTCGGCGAGAGAACCAGCAGTTCGTCCATGAGGGGGGAGTGCACTGCCTGAGGGGAGTGAGTCTTCTTAGAAGGAGGAGGAGCCACCCTTCCCTTCCCTTCCTAGCCCAATTGGACTTAGACGAGGGAGGGGGAGAGGAGGACGAAGACGAAGACGAAGACGAGGATGACGATGACGAGGAGGAAGAGGAAGACGAAGATGGGGAAGGTTGACGAGCACGTTTCTTCTTCTTCTTATCAATCTGAGATAATACCGCATCCCCCAGTTTACTGAAGACAGACCAGGGGTCGACGGAAACTAGGGCAGGAAAGGGAGCAGGAGCAACTGGTCCAGGAGATTCGAGATGGGAGCGTCTGCTGTCGGGAATGATCGGTGACGCAGGGAACGTCGGACAGTCCGGGATAGGCATGGGTAACGGTGGAAGCAAGACAGGAGGTGTGAGAGCGTAGCCGGGAGGCGTCGGAGTGACCGAGCAGACTGGGCCAGCCAGCGTCGACACAGGTGGCAAAGGTTGGGACCTCACCATATGGATGATGCGTTCCCACCGAAGTCATCATGCTCCTCGGCAACACAGCAGTAACGGTGGTGGTCGTGTGAATAGTGGGGGGAGGCAGCAGTACACCAGCCCGCGCCACCGAGCTGAAATGCTCGAGAAGTGATGACAAATCAGGATTACCAACCATCCCGAGCGACTCCCACGCCCGACTCAAACCCGGCACAGATCTCAAACCTGAGGAAGAAGACAAGGCAGGCAGGGTCACCCCCTAACCCAGGGATGAGGGACTCTGGGTGAGGGGGGAAACTGAGAGGCGTGTAGGCTAGGTCGACCTATCTCGCCTCCTCTGTGACTGCGGATGCAGACACGGAACAGGGAGATGGATTCCGTCAGGGGCAGTAAGGGGAGGCCGTCGGGACTCAAATAAGACTGGGAAGGATTAACCACAACTGGAGTCGAAGGAGCCGAAGACAGCCCCTCCGACGCCTTGGATTCCTTCCATCTATATCTGGGTCTACGAGAGTACCTATCCCACTGCTCGGGAGACCAAAGCCTACACTCATCACAGGGGTCATCAATGGTACAATCAGGGGGGTCCTTGCTCCCTTTGCAACATTTTGAGCAAAGGGAGTGGGGGTCTGATTCCACACTACAACTGAATGCAGCAAATCCGGCGCACGGGCTTATCCAAGTCATGGGTTTGCAAAAGATCATCCATTTTACAAACACGCACAAATACACAGGGGAACAAGCCAAAATGAAAACATGAACAAACACATGGTGAACAGGTTGAAGCTTTAGCATCCAGGAAGTCCGAGCAGAGAGCAGCAAAACACGTCCGCTTCAGACAAGGCCGGAAAGTAAAGTGAATGCGTGAATCTGAGCGGTTGGTACCGCGGGTTTCCCACTGTTACCAACCACATGTCCAGCTGGTAGTAATACCAACTCATGCCTTGTAAGTCTTTAGTGGCCTGTTCGGCTACGCCGAAAGTATTCCCCCATATGTAAAGGACCAAGGGTTTGTATTGGTGTAGGAACAAAAGATGAGTTTTATGGCTACAAAGAGTGTACTGTACATGAGAATCTTAATTTTCTATGTCCCTACTATGATGGAAGCTAGTTTTACCTACCTACAAATAATTTATATTATCCATTTATCTGTTAATCTATTGATTTATCTTTTTTTCTGTTCTAAAACCAGATCTCTTCTTTCTGTTTTGTTCCAAAAAACTTTCTTAATTATACTGACTACTTTGTCAATAGTCCAAAAAATCAATAAAACTATTCTATTTAACTTATAAACTACTGTATTTGCTACTGACCATATCTGAATTCCAGGACAATGACCTGAAATAATTATAATGACCTACTTTCAATCTTAAATCACCTTTGTACCCAGGGTTAAGTATGAACTGACCAATGACCTACTGGGTACTGCAAATCAAAACTAGGTTAGTGAAACGAAAATGATCCTATACAGGCAGTGCCTGGGTTACAACGGGTTCGGCTTACGACGCTCTTCAAATATTTTTATAAAAAATTATTTCCTGGGTTATAATGCATGTTCTGGGGTTACAATGCTGATCCGACAGAAGAAATATGGCTCCAAAACGGCAGAACAGTCAAAATTTGGGGGTTTTTTGATGAAAAACTATAAAAATGCAGATTACGTCATTTTCAATATCTCATAAAGGGGATGTCATTTACAAAATAAACACATTACCCTTACACGCCGAGCCTCTACTTACAAAAGTGTCTGCCGTATGCCGGCAGCGTTCGGGAGTTAACGCCGAAGCGGAAAAAGTTTTTTAAAAAAAATCACAGCACGCTTAGTTTTTTAAGATTAAGAGTTCATTTTTGGCTCCTTTTTTTCTCACTGCCTGAAGTTTAGTATGCAACCATCAGAAATGAAAAAAATATCATTATCATATATAAATATTGAAATATATGACAGAGCGAAAAAAAATTTCATATATAATTGTATACAAATCGTGCTGTGAGCAAAACGGTTAAAGCTAATGAGTTATTTTTTTCGTTGTTTTGTACATTTAATCGCGATGATTTTGGTACATTACACATTGTAAAACGATCAAAGCAACACAGAGAAAATATTATCACAAAATGATGCATGAATTTGTAACGTGCGGACATAAAAAAAAAGTTATTTTCAAAAATTCACCATAAATCGAAATATTGCGCTAGAGGCTTCCCTTTTGTTGCAAAATGAAGGTAATTGATTGAATATTACTAGAATGTAAGAGGTTTGGCTTACAATTGCAGTTTTCGACCATTTCAGTCGAGTTAAAGTTGACCGAAGGTTGAATTTTTTCTATTTATCGTGATTTATATGAAAATATTTCAAAACTGATAAAAGCTACAACCATGAGTTACTTTTTGTTGTATTCTACATGAAATTGCGCACATTTTCATGTATAACACTTTATGTAATGCCTAATAGAAAACAGTGCAAAAATTACGACAAGGTGACTAAAGAAATTCTGAGATTTTCAGCCGAGTTACCGCGCACGGAGGTAATGAAAAATTTTTTTTTAAAAATTCACCATAAATCGAAATATTGTGCTAGAGACTTCCCGTCTGTTGCAAAATGAAGGTAAATGATTGAATGTTACTAGAATGTACGAGTTTTAGCTTACAATTGCATTTTTCGACCATTTCGGTCGAGTCAAAATTGACCGTAGGTTTAAATTTTGGCACTTAACGTGCTTTATATGAAAATATTTCAAAACTGATAAAAGCTACAACCATGAGTTATTTTTTGTGGTATTCTACATGAAATTGCGCACATTTTCATGTATAACACTTTATGTAATGCCTAATGAGTTATTTTTTGTTGTATTCTACATGAAATTGCGCACATTTTCATGTATAACACTTTATGTAATGCCTAATAGAAAACGGTGCGAAAATTACAACAAGGTGACTAAGAAATTCTGAGATTTTCAGCAGAGTTACCGCGCACGGAGGTAAGGAAAGTTTTTTTTCAAAAATTCACCATAAATCGAAATATTGTGCTAGAGACTTCCAGTTTGTTGCAAAATGAAGGTAAATGACTGAATGTTACTAGAATGTAAGAGTTTTAGCTTAAAATTGCATTTTTTTACCATTTCAGTCGAGTCAAAGTTGACTGTAGGTTTAAATTTTGGCACTTAACGTGATTTATATGATAATATTTCAAAACTGATAAAAGCTACAACCATGAGTTATTTTTGTTGTATTTTACATGAAATTGTGCATACTTTCATGTATAACACTTTATGTAACGTCTAATAGAAAACGGTGCAAAAATTACGACAAGATGACTAAAGAAATTCGGAGATTTTCGTCAGTTACCGCGCACTGAGGTAAGGAAAAAGTTTTTTTCAAAAATTCACCATAAATCGAAATTTTGTGCTAGGGACTTTGCGTTTGTTGCAAAATGAAGGTAAATGATTGAATGTTCCTAGAATTTAAGAGTTTTAGCTTACAATTGCGTTTTTCGACCATTTCGGTCGAGTTAAAGTTGATCAAAGGTTGAAATTTTAGCACATCGTGATTTATATGAAAATATTTCAAAACTGATAAAAGCTACAACCATGAGTTATTTTTTGTTGTATTCTACATGAAATTGCACACATTTTCATATATAAAACTTTATGTAACGGTTAATATAAAATGGTGTAAACATTACAACAAAGTGACAAAAGAATTTTTTAGATTTTCAGCAGAGTTACCGCGCGCGGAGGTAAGGAAAAAGTTTTTCTCAAAAATTCACCAAAAATCAAAATATTGTGCTAGAGACTTCCAATTTGTTGCAAAATGAAGGTAAATGATTGAATATTACTAGAATGTAAGAGTTTTAGCTTACAATTGTGTTTTTCGACCATTTCGGTCAAGTCAAAGTTGACCGAAGGTTGACATTTTGGCACTTATCGTGATTTATATGAAAATATTTCAAAACTGATAAAAGCTACAACCATGGGTTGTTTTTTGTTGTATTTTACATGAAATTGTGCACATTTTCATATAAAAAACTTTATGTAATGGCTAATATAAAAACGGTGCAAAAATTACGACAAAGTGACAAAAGAATTTCTGAGATTTTTGGCTGAGTTACCACGCGGACGTAAGGAAAAAGTTTTTTCAAAAATTCACCATAAATCGAAATATTGTGCTAGAGACTTCCAATTTGTTGCAAAATGATTGAATATTATTAGAATGTAAGAGTTTTAGCTTACAATTGCGTTTTTCGACCATTTCGGTCAAGTCAAATTTGACCGAAGGTTGAAATTTTGGCACTTATCTTGATTTATATGAAAATATTTCAAAACTTATAAAAGCTACAACCATGGGTTGTTTTTTGTTGTATTCTACATGAAACTGCACACATTTTCATATATAAAACTTTATGTAAGGGCTAATATAAAACGGTGCAAAAATTACGACAAAGTGATGAAAGAATTTCTGAGATGCGTCGCTGATGCTTTCTAGTGGGAGAAGAAAGAAATTCGCGCATGTGCAGCTGGATCACGCTTGTAAACAAAACAACAGCGTGATCCGTGAACTCCCAGCATCCCTCAAGGCGCGTGATTTAAAATTTTTCGCAAACTAGGCCTATAAGTATTTTTCCGTGAATTTAAAAAAAAATTTTTGTAGTCAATGTATTTTACATCGACTTGGCACCCGACACAATTTTCATCGACGTAAAGTATGTCCAGTCAGAGTTAAAGGGTTTAATGTAAGGATTTCTTACAATTTTCAAAAATATTTCGGGTTACGACAATTTCTGGCTTATGACGCAGCATCAGAACGGAACCACCGTCGTAAACCGGGGACTACCTGTACTGATATTTATGAATTTCATCTTATATATCAAGCGCTCTGAACCATCATGAGCTAATGAGATTATGGGTAAGAAATATGAATTCTGAAATGTATGAAGCTACTTAGGAGCTAATAGCACCGCTAGGAAACTGAAGCAAAAACTATGCACAGTATACTGTATGGAAGCACAGCCATTTAAACTGATATGATACCAAAGTAAAATATGTATCCTGAAGTATTCCAGATATCTAATACTAAATAAGAAATTTAAATTACCTATGGGATCAAAATGATACTGGATTCTAGCACAAACAAAACTATGTATCCTGAATCATGCGTAAGAACTTGATAGCTGATAATGCACCAAGAAGTTAGCAGCCAACAGTAATTTGGCAACTGTCTGGTCCCAGTTAACTTGCTGAAAATTGAAGGTGTTCTGCTTTTAGGGAATTCCTAGTGTAGAATGTCTTCTTCTTCTGCCTTCTTTGTACACAGACTTTCTTGGTTCAATCTAGTCTTTTTTCATTTCCTTCATAAAATCCTCTAGCCATGAACCTGCTAGGAAAAAATATTATATAGAAAGCATGTATCTGCATATGAAATGATAATTTATAGTCTATAAACCTTATCCTATTGAGTGGCTCAAGATATATTCACCTACAAAACTGACATGACGCATTATAGCAAAAAAATAATATAAGTAACACTGGATCAACTAGATTGTTAAAAATACAGACACTTTATGGAAGGCAGCTTAAAACACGTGACACTACTGTAACAACACAGCGTTCTGCGCAAAAGGCCCTTTTGACGTCACATTTACTGAACGGTTTAATCAAATGTGGTTCCTGGTGCCATTACTGTGCTGTAGCCTCTCCGAGGAAGCTGTGCAATTGGAACTTAAGAAGTGCACGCGAAAGATGCAGATGCATCACTACCCTGATACTATTCTTGGATTTTAGAAATTTGCCTACATCTTTATTTATTCATTTATTTGTTAATTCATCTGTTTTTTTCTAATTAATAATCCTCTCTTACTGTGTTTCCCATTACCCTCTGCTACTTCTTTCAAATGAACACCATATTCTTTGGAAGCTTGATTTCCAAGTCAAAGGCCCTTATTCTATAATCTTCTTTTTTTCCCAGCTGTTCCTATAAGTCATTTTAACTATATTCCATAAAATACAAATCTACAGTAGATAATTCCTTACCACAGAAGCTAACTTCTACATTACACCGTGCAATTTCTGTTTCCTTGAATGCAAAGTCAATATGGAATGGAATATAGAGTTTAGGCCAAAGGCCAAGCACTGGGGCCTACGAGGTCATTCAGTGTTGAAAGGAAAATTGAGAGTTCAAGAGGTTACAAAGGTGTAATAGGAAGATGACCTCGCAGTTGCTAAAAGTTAAGTATACCTTAGTTTTACCAGACCACCGAGCTGATTAACAGCTCTCCTAGAGAGGGCTGGCCCGAAGGATTAGACTTATTTTACGTGGCTGAGAACCAATTGGTTACTTAGCAACGGGACCTACAGTTTATTGTGGAATCCGAACCACATCATAGCGAGAAATGAATTTCTATCACCAGAAATAAATTCCTCTAACTCTTCATCAACCGGCCGGGGAATTGAACTCCGGCCTGTCGAGTGACAGTCCGCAGCTCTACCGACTCACCCAACGAAGAGCTCCTCGCAGCTGCACATTAAAATAACTGTTAGGAGAGAACGGATAGCAAGATGGAAAAAAGATATGGATTGAGGAAGAGTAAAAGGAATGAAAGGGGTTGCAGCTGGAGGCTGAAGGAATGCTGCAAACTTTTAATAGTGCCTACAGAGCACTAGCCCTCCATGGGGGCAAAGCCAATGTGAAACGCAACTACACAATGCTTTTACAGTAATGTACAATGAAAATCTAATTCAAAAGAAAAGAGAAAGACTCCCCTAATGCTTATAAATTTGATCAAATGACATGTACTTTACACCATTCTGTGACACACAAACTGCTGCACTTACTTGAACTTACAAAAACCCTTTTTTAAAGTCTACGACTTAATGGAGAGTAATTCCCGATCCCGTTGCCAAAGACATTTGCAGAGAAAATTCAAAATGGAGGCTATGCTCAGTACTTCAACAGTGTGGTCGTCCGAACTGGCACCCATCTTCAAGACTGGTTTGCCATGCGTTTCTCCAAACTCCATCTCCATGACTTCGCGATTTGCGAACTGTTCACACCTTTCAGAAAAATAAATCAACAATTAAGAGCCTGTATGTACCTACTTAAAAAACTAAATAATGAATTTTCTAAGTTCCTATATTTATGGAATTTTTGTTTCTGGTGAGCAAATCCTAAATACTAATCACATATAATCAGTAATCACAGTCTGCAGGCCTATAAGATCCATTCAAAAGTGGCCTGACAAATGAGTAGCTGAGGGCAATCTGAATGCTTTACAGCCAAAATCACTTTGAGGATTGGATGACCTTAACTCCTTGCCAGTTACCAGCAAGATAAAGATATGTCCTTTTTATGACATACTAAACTCTTACTAAACCACTTCCATTCCTTTATTTCATATATTTAGTCTACCTATATCAATCATGAAACAAAAATAGGCAGAATTCTCCTCACATTCCCAGTGGGTAACTGAATCACTTTCTGTACCTGCCAACCGCTTTTCAGACTTCTGGAACCTTGAAAAATCAGTGTGCCTCATCTATTTTTCAGTTGATTTCCATTACTTATAATCATTTCATAAATACTTTATAATTTGCACTATCGTGAAGGAACTATAATCATTTCATAAATACGTTATAATTTGCACTATCGTGAAGGAACCGTCCGATAAACCAAGCTTCTTCTATATGCAGTTTCATTCTGTAATGCTAAAATATTGACTTGTTCTGACTTTTATGAAATGGTTAAGGTTTGTTTGGTAATGGTATGACAACCATTACTGTCCACTGTGGAAGCTCTTGCCGGCAATGAGCTGATAAGTTGGTTTCTGTTTTAATGTCTGTGACCAAAGCATTTCCCACTAACCAATCTTGGAATATTTAATTAATGCACCATAAAATACAATAGTACTTAAAGGTAAGTGATATTCCATTGTGTTCATAATAAACCCATCAATCATACTATGCACTGACTTCTGAGCTCTGACTATATTACGTTAAAATCAAAAAGTTCACATAAAATGTTCTTGTGCGATTCTTACCTCATTGCATTACTATTCCAAGAATTGCTGCTCAGTCAGTGACCTGAGACGCTGTGGCTAGCATGTGAGGCGTATCTAGCAGGCAGTCCCCGACTTATGAAGGGTGCTGTCCCAGCGGCATGCTGTGAGTCGATGTCTGCCATAAGCCAGTACTTATTAGTGATAAGGCACTGTAACTAGATAGCTATTCTTGTTGTAAGCTGCTTGACTAGTGCTGTAACTTAATACCTATCCTTGATTAATGTATTTGAAAAGGCACGGTAAGTCAGTGCTTATTAATAACATGCCCCGTAACTAAATAGCTATTCTTGATAAATGCATTTGAAAAAGCACCGTAAGATCAGTGCACACTGCCTTAAAATGGAAGACTGCATTATCTGCAAAAATACAAAACTGAGACAAATGGTATGTTTTCTCTTGCCTCACTACTGATTTTGTAGATACTGCAAATGGGACCCCCTAAATGCTTGTGGAAAGCATTGAAGAATCATTCTGAAACTGCAGTAACTTGTGTATTAGTGTTTCACGAACCCAACAGTTGGCATATCTGAATTTCGAAATTTTGCAGACATTGCAGTTTTCCATTTTAGGACAGTATGGTGAACTTTGGGTAGGGGGCTTGGACAGCAAAGTGCCGAGTTAACATGAACCGGAAACAGGTCTCGAAAATAACAGTGAGTTTTATAGTCTGACTGGTTAGAAGGCCACAGTTTATATTCTCTTATTTACGGACAGGGTAAACAATATGATGAACTCGTCCAACCATAATGTGTTGCAAGTTTCACAATCATAAAAGAAGGAATAGTTATGAGAGTTGAGTATGTCTTAGTTTAACCAGACCACTGAGCTGATGAACAGCTCTCCTAAAGAGGGCTGGCCCGAAGGATTAGATTTATTTTACGTGGCTAAGAACCAATTGGTTACCTAGCAACGGGACCTACAGCTTATTGTGGAATCCAAACCACATTATAGCGAGAAATGAATTTCTATCACCAGAAATAAATTCCTCTTATTCTTCACTGGCCGGACGGAGATTCGAACTCGCGGCCAGCAGAGTGCTAGCTGAGAACAGAACCCGCTCGCCCAACGAGGAACTAAAAACAGTTATGAGAAAGAGGAAGATGCAACAAGAGAGATTTGAGATAAGTCTCTAAGGAAGAACCAATCATCTGTTTACAGAATTTTCCATTCAGTGGGAACTTATAATCACAAATATGCAATTTACTTCGTTCTAAATTTGGCTGACTGGTGGGGATTAAGACCAGTCAGCCAAATTTAGAATGAAGTAAATTGAAAATTTGTGATTATAGTTCAGTTTCTTGGATACTCTAATACCAACTCAATAACTCTCTTACATTGAACTGAATATAGAATTTAGGCCAAAGGCCAAGCACTGGGACCTATGAGGTCATTCAGTGCTGAAATGGAAATTATTGACAGTCAAAGGCTTGAAAGGTGTAACAGGAGGAAGACCTCGCATTTGCACTATGAATCAATTGTTAGGAGAGGGTGGAAAGTAAGACGGAAGAGAATATGAAAGGAGGTAGAGTAAAAGGAATGAAAGGGGTTGCAGCTAGGGGCCAAAGGCAAGCTGCAAAGAACCTCACGTAATGCCTACAGTGCATCGTATGAGGTGCACCAATGGCACTAACCCCCTACGGGCAGGACCGGATTTATAGGGGAGCATAGGGGACAATTGTCCCAGGTCCCCCTGTCTGAGGGGGGGCCCCCTGACTCAAAAGTTACAGTTAAGTATACCTTAGTTTTGCCAGACCACTGAGCTGATTAACAGTTCTCCTAGAGAGGGCTGGCCCAAAGGATTAGACTTATTTAACGCGGCTAAGAACCAACTGGTTACTTAGCAACGGGACCTACAGCTTATTGTGGAATCCGAACCACATTATAGCGAGAAATGAATTTCTATCACCAGAAATAAATTCCTCTAATCTATCACCAGAAATAAATTCCTCTAACTCTTCATTAGCCGGCCGGAGAGTCGAACTCGGGCCTAACGAGTGCAAGGCCACAACTCTACCGATTCGCCTAAGGAAGAGCTTAAAAAATAAACAAACAAACAGATAGTTGGGAAATTAGTAAGCTGTTGGGAAAAAAAAAAGTATTTTGTGCCCAAGGGGGGGGGGCATAACATACTGAGGCCAAGAATTTATGTGGCAACGCAGAATACAATCCAACTAAAGAAAGGCCAAGAAGGAGAAATAAGCGACATGATACAAACACAACCTCAGCCTCAGAGGAGGTAGATTTTTTTCCCAGAAGAAAAATTCAGATGTGAAACATTCAATGTCATTTTAGATCAATTGTCTGTTGTCTGACAACAACGGAGGGCAGCATACCAACTGGTGTATGACAGATTCAAAGTTGTAGTCAATTTATGTACTTTATCTGATGCTGAGTGTGAGGCTTAGTGCTTGTTTTGTCTATGGAACGATTGTTCCCTTGTTGAGAGCGCACTCCTTTTCCCGGTGGTGCTTATTTTTTTGTATGTAGTTTACGTCTGTTGCCTTCGCTTTGGCAGCGTCAGTCACGTTTGGGTAATCATCGAGTCGGGGTCCAGACAGCATAGCAGCATGGAGGTGTTTAACAGCAGGTAGTTGTTTCCTGCTGGCCCCTACAGTGCTCGAGGATGTGGACTTCGTTCGAGCTCGAGGCTGAGCTGATGACTAACCCTAGTCATCAGTGGAGAGGAGGCATTCCTCTGAGACAGCAGTTTGGCTGTCCCATCGACTATGCTGCGAATGTCTGTGTTTCATGGAGACGTTCCTGTTTGCCGTCACGGGGCGGTTTTGACGACTTCACGGCAGTAGTTTGATGGTCATCCTCGATGACCTTTGATGGTCATCCTCTGTGACCCTTGTTAGTGGTCTTGACCTCTCTGCTAGATGTTCATTTTTTTACTGTAGGAGGATTGCGAATTATCATTACAGGTATTTATGAACTGATTCTTATGAGTGAATTGGCATTTATGATAATTTGGATTATTTGTGCTGCTTTATTGATCTCTCAGTTATTTGTATTTTTGGTTACAACATTAATTGATGCTACCTGTAATTATTATGCTGTCTGTATTTATTATTGTTTGTTGTAACTGAAATGTTGTTCACTTTTGTATGGTATTTGTTACTTTTTTGCCTGTGTGGTAATGTTTTACTTTAAAGTAACTTAATTTTGACTGACTCTTCAGTTGTGTGATGTAGTATATTTATCTACTGATTTACGCCAGACTTGACTCAATTGTAAATATGCGTATTACGTAACATTAATAAAGTAGTATTAAGGTTATTTTGCTGGTTTTGTCGTTCCCCTTTCCCCGGGGTTGTCTCGGCTTCTGCCAGTCTTTCCAGTCCACTTCTCTGTAATTGATGATGGACCTTGATGAACCGAGGTGTGGTTCGTAACATGAGATAAAAACAGAGGTTGAGAAATTTATCAGTGCTTTTCCTAAAGACTTCAGCAACAGTGCTGTGATGTGTTTGCTGAGAAAATGATCCAATTTGCAGCTTTTGCCAAGCTCAGATCATTCATGTGTCACTCCATCCCAACTAGTGATGTAAATGGTTTTTTTCTGGTGGAAAAATTTTTTTTTTCCGGAAAAACCCACCAAGATAAAAAAAACGTTTTTTTTCGTTTCTCGTATAAAATCTGTAAATAATGGGAAAACAAGCTGTTTGTGTTAAATAAACAAAAACTTAGTTCAAATTCACATAACAGAATTATTACAGGTTCTTCTATAGGCCTATACCATCAACAGGTATGTTTATATACATACTGTATATCATTAGTCCATTGTAGCTGTTATGTTCTAAAGAACATTTAGACAACTCGTGAATGGACATAGGATAATGGACATAAGTTTACTTATGTAATAGATACATAGGATAATGGACACTGTATTATCAATTCATAAGCCTGATAAAATGTCAATTGTTGAAATTATTAATTAATGTAAACAATTTAACCTTAAAGAATGCATTCTTTAGCAGGCAACTCTCAGATACAAATAATAATACCGGTTTTTTCCCACCCAACATAAAAAACTGTTTTTTTTTTTACATAACAAATCCCAACAGGGAATTTTGTTACATGATGAAGGTCTTGCTGATACCTTTCCAAATGTTAATGTAGCCCTTAGAATATATCTTAGCGTGATGGTTACTAACTGTTCCGGAGAAAGGTCATTTCGCAAATTGGCACTGATAAAAAATCATCTTAGGACCTCAGTGACTGACGAAAGATTAAGTGCTTTATGTTTGTTAGATGTAAAAAGTAGTGTTATAAAAAAAGATACATTTTGATGATTTAGTCAGAGAATTTACGGAGGTAAGTTGTAGAAGGAAGGAATTTTTGTAGGCACTGTAAAAAAAATTAACAGTAATTTGAAAACATTGAAGAAATCTATGCACCATAATAATCCATACCTTTTCTTGATCACAAATCCTTAGAGTAATTTCCATGTAATGTAAACTGAATAATGTGGCCAAAGTTATTCTTAATCTATGAAACTGTAAGAATTGAAAAAAAAACTATTCAAAACCTTACATTACCCATTTCCTCGTTTAAAAAATTAATTAAACTTTCTTCTTTATAGATGATTCAATTTCTTTATGGGGAGGGGGCCTCCTAAACATAAGTGCCCTGGGCCCCCCAATTTCTAAATCCGGCCCTGCCTACAGGGAATGACTCTCTTGTAGATTAAGAATATGCATCAAAACTTACTAATCTGGACTTGGGATTAAAAACACACAGGTGGCTGAGATAGTCGCAAACAAGTGTTAGCGAGTTGATACAATGTTTTGACAGTTTATAACCTAGTGAACTAATTGTGAATACTGTATCATAAGTTTATTGTATCTTATTTGTGGTTTTACCATGGCGTGTATAAGGTAATGATGGGGAATTTGTGGAAAACAAGTAACAAATTATCGTTTTCAATATTCTCCCTTACCTTTTTCCTCTGAAAGCATGTGATTGATACAGTTTACCATTATTCTATATAACGTCATTATTATTGGCTTATCTATTCAAAACTGCACAACACAAAAGTGTACACAAATAGAATGTTTAAGCACTAAAATCACACGTTCTTTCTTCCACTCACAAAAACCAATTCATTTGTGACGAAAAACTGAGAACCGATAGCAACTTACTTTTTGGCCTGAGAGTCAATCAATTCTCTATGTCTTCCCTGACGACACTTTTCCATGCACTGTAAGTGACTTGGGGCCGCTGGAAGTAAATTGGGATTCTCAACCATTCCTGTAAACAGAACAGTGACAAAATTATACAATAATCTGTCTACATGTAATGCACTTACTATAATATACGGTATATTTTTCCAGATAGTTCATAGACGTACTGCACTATAGATCAAATTGCTGTACTGCAGTGTTATAAACAAAAGAATGGTACAATTGTAAAAAGACTTGAAATATATCACAACTTAAATCTAAATAAAAATAAATAAATAAATATAAAATAAATGAAAATAAATAAATAAAAATAAATAAATAAAAATAAATAAAAAGAAATAAATAAATAAAAAGAAATAAAATAAATAAATAAAAATAAATGAATATAAATAAATAAAAATAATTTGATAAATAAATAAATACAAATAAATAAAATAAATAAAAATAAATAAATTAAAAAAATAAATAAATAAATAAAAATAAATACATAAATAAAAATAAATAAATAAAAATAAATAAATAAATAAAATAAAAATAAATAAATAAAAATAAACAAATAAATAAAAATAAATAAATGAAAATAAATAAATAATTAAAAATAAACAAATAAATAAAAATAAACAAATAAATAAAAATAAACAAATAAATAAAAATAAATAAATAAATAAAAATAAATAAAAATAAATAAATAAACAAAAATAAACCACCTTATGTGACAAATAAGAAACAACAAATTTCCCATCACCAACCAATTCCCAACATTGCTGCTAGGAATCATTTACTAATTTCTGACATTAGCCAACAGGGTAACACACAGCACACTACACTGGAGGTATGGAATAGAACAGAATGGAATATAGAGATTAGGCCAAAGGCCAAGCACTGGGACCTATGAGGTCATTCAGCGCTGGAAAGGAAATTGAGAGTAGGTAGGTTTGACAGGTGTAATAGGAGGAAAGCGTTGCAGTTGCACTATGAAATCATTGTTAGGAGAGGCTACAGTATAAGGAATGAAAGGGGTTGCAGCTAGGGGCTGAAGAGACGCTGCAAAGAACCTTTAGTAATGCCTACAGTGTACCCCGTGAGGTGCACTTGTGGCACTAACCCCCCTACGGGGACTGGAGGTATGTGTTAAATGTATGTTTTTTGTCCAAAAGAATGCTCTCGATCTTGTGTTTATGTTTGTTAAAATGTACGTTTTAGCGTCTAAAAGAACGCTCCCTATTTGTTTACACTGTATCAGTATGTGGAAATTTAAGTAGATTTTCTGAGTATTGCTAAACTTTACTTATATGACAATTGTGGAGTGTGTTTAATCAGGTATATATGTGCTTGTGTTGCAAAACAATTATTGTTTTGCCTTTTATTAGGGTGACGCCTTAGGAAGTTACCCTTTCCCTGTGCCTTGACACCCACACCCTGTGCTATGTCGTATTTATGCCCTTTCTTTTCAGAGTTTCTTGCTATTTTTATATTGAAGTTGTAAATTGATGTACCAATTGTGTTTTGTATCTTGTTTGTACCGTTATTGTGAATTGTTGAGTGAACTGGGTATTATAAAAAAGAACTGTGGAACCTGTTACGTTCTCCCCAAGCTGTTTGAATTTTGAATTTTTTGTGAGAGCAATAAAAATATCAAGGAAGCACGCGTTTCCCTCTCTCCCATGAGAAAGTTGAGTATTTGAGGAGATTATGTCTCACGATGAGGGGCCAGAGGCCCCAAATAACCTACAGTATGAATGATGGGCAAGAGCTACGTAACATCAGAAGCTAGTGAAAAATATGGCAGTTACCAATTGACTTAAAATGGTAATAAAAGAAGTTAGAACCTAAATACTTGCACAGTATATAAGAAATTAACCTGGGCAAGTTACCCACCTCGCTACAGTCTCAAAAAACGAACCAACTTGAGCTTCAAAGATACCCCTCTCTACGACAAAGGTCTATACAGGCAGTCCCCGGGTTAAGACGGGCTCGGCTTGTGATGTTCCGAGCTTACGCCACTCTTCAAATATAATAATCAAAAATGATTTCCTGGGTTACAACGCATGTTCCGGGTTTATGACACTGATCTCATGGAAGAAATAACAGCTCCCAAAAGGGCAGAATGGTCAAAATTTGGAGGTTCTTTGATAAAAAACTCAATAAAAATGAAGTTTATGTCATTTACAAGACAACCAAATGATTAAAAGTAAGGTTTTATTACAATTTTCTGCGCTATTTCAGTCTGCGATGATTTTCGGCTTATGACGCAGCATCGGGACAGAGCCCACGTCGTAAACTGGGGCCTGCCTGTATGTTTCATAAGAACACACTAACATTAATGAGGGCCATTATAACGTGAACACTGGTGTATGTTTAGAGGAATAAAAGGACAGATAACAAAACAATTCCTTAATTCTCAAAGAATATGTATCAATATTACACATAAACAGCAAACTTACCGAAAAGTTTTCTTTTATTTGTTCCAGAAACAGTTATTTTTCATTGATAACATTTACTCTCCCAAATGGCCCATTCCAGTGCCACGCCTGTAAATACAAAGCATTATGAAAAGCAACTCATTTTAGTCAAATTCTAAATAATAAACAAAGAGAATTCATAATAACAATTAATTTGATCACAGTGACAGGCTGAAACAATACCAATTGCTGTGCTAAGACAGAAGACGAAAATAAACTGCAAAGCTGACAAGGGCTGAGTCAGTGGAATGTGGCTCATGAGATGTGGCCTGGATTCCTAGCGGTGCTCGGGCAAAGGACTTTATGTAGCAAAGTCTAACGCAGGGGCAATTTTTTATTATGATTTCAGTTCTCTCTCTCTCTCTCTCTCTCTCTCTCTCTCTCTCTCTCTCTCTCTCTCTCTCTCTCTCTCTCTTTCTTTTGCATTAGATGTCTTCGCAAAACTAATTAACTGTTGAGGTCGGGTTAGGCGACCCCTCAGCCATATAAATTGCAGCCAGTGCTCTGCAGTAATTTACAATTTAGTTTTGAATTGAATATAGAATTCAGGCCAAAAGCCAAGCACTGGGACCTACGAGGTCATTCAGTGCTGAAACAGAAACTGACAGTAAAAGGTTTGGAGGCAAACCTCACAATTGCACTATGAATCAACTGAGTGTTTCAGTCGAGAAACATCCCAGGTGCCATTTTTAAAATATAATAAATTAAATTAAAAAATACTTTGGCCCAGGATGGCGCTTGGCAAGTTTCTTGACTGATGGGCTCAACTGTTAGGAGAGGGTGGAAAGTGAGATGGAAGAAAGAGAAAATGAAATGAGGTACAGTAAGAGTATGTTGTAATAAAATCTATACATCTTGGACTGGTGCTCTGTACTTCTTTCTCCACTGGGGACCCCTATAATTGTTAGATTCTAGGAGAGAGAAAAACACAAAAAGCTTGGTCAGAACCGACAATAATGGTTAGGAGGGCATGAAAGAAATGACACCTTGTAGGAATAGTAAAGTAAATGGTTCCTGTACTTGAGTAGGAATGGAAATATTACAGTATTATGGTCACAATAAAATCTAGGTAATAGCTGTTAAAATATTAGTCTGAACATATGATTCTGTTTTGTCTCTTTTGGTAATCTGTTTAATTTTTAAATTTACTGCCCGGCATCAGCGAACGCTGGGTCAGCCGTCGCATACACCAGAATGTAAAAAAAACTCCGCCCGAGTTGGCGAGACTATAGTTGGTTGGACAAATGAACCTCAGAAAGGGAAAGCGTGCATTTTTTTTACTCCGACTCAGGAAAAAACGTGAGGTAGAAAGAATGTTAAAATAAGGTGAGGTGACAAAAGAAATCGCACTAATACTTAACCGCTTTAAGAATAGCCTACTGCTGAATAGGTGAGTTCGGGTCATTTTGGCTGCACACACATTGTTCTGCTATGCACAATGTCACACCAGGAGGGCTCAGGGTGAGGCAAAAGCACCATGTCCGATCGCAGCAACCCTAGGTTAAGGTTAGGTTGGGATGTATGCTTCTCGAAAGATGCCCTGGAATACTTGTGAGCTGGCCGTGTGCCATCGAAATAACATGGCATATGCAGCATTTCTCCACTTTTACCAAAAATCTGTTCCTAGCCGGTATTTTCAGGGATAATTTGCTTGACTCGCAGGGGTAGGGGTGAGGACCCCCTTACCCCTTGCCTAAAATTGTCACACCTTAAGCTCAATGGCTAATAAAAACATGGTTATTATTTTTTTTAAGCATCACTGATACCTAACCAGACCTTACTTTCTAACCTGACTTGGGGCACCCTGCCCTGGCTGGGGGGGAGGGGGCTTTACCCCCTTTGGAAACCCTGCCCAAGTAGCCTAGCCTAACAATGAATATCAGAAACAGTGTGTTGTACCCTGACCTAATTAGACCTTACCTTCCTAAACTGACTTAGGGTGCCATGCCCTGACCTGGAACGGTAGAAACAGATCAGCGGGTCTCAATTTCAGTCTGACCTAAACAGACCTTGCCTTCCTAAAGTGACTTTTGCCCCCCCACCTATTGGACGGGCCCCCCTCCAAGTAACAATATCGGGAACATGGACAGGCCTAGGCTACCCCCTTGTGGTATCTCACCTAGGGTACCCCTACCGTTGGCTACAGTAGGAACGGAAAATTGTTTAATAATAATAAGGTAGACCTAAGTAGTAGCTCCGCGGCGGCGATTTCCTTCTAACTTAACCTTTTCTACAGTTTTTGGTTGCTAATTATGGATTTACCTTCAATTTTTGTTGCATGATAATTAACCTGTAATTAGCCACAGAACGTCACCCAACAAGGTAAGGGACCCGATGGGAAAGCAAGGCTATGGGTGGGGTATACCACCGGGACAGGGTGATTTGCTCCCCTGCTTGTTATTTTGTAGGGGAGCTTTTGATTCGCCGCCCAACTCCTCACTGAGGAAACGGGGCTGGGGGGTCTGAGGCCTAAAAATACTTATCCAACCAATCACGTTACGTCGTTAACTCTGCGTTGAGGAAAACCTCCTAATTCTTTGTACTGCAGACTGTCCGGATGGTTACAAGCGGGGGGAAACATTGGGGGGTTTCACACTCAAAGTTGCTAACATTCCTTTCTTTGTATGTCTTTCAAAACCCTCTTTCCTTTCTGCTCACCTTGATTTTGAGTCCCTAACTCACAAATGTCAATGGCGTGTACGTTAACGCATTCCCTACACGACGTTTACCTTATAAACGTTATAACACGGCGCTACAGTTGAAAATAGGCCCCGAAAATTGGGCTGCACCCTACACGAAGTTTGAGGGGAAGGGGGATTTCGGGGATGGAGAAGATCTTCTGGCACTGGAGGGCTGTGGGGTTTCCATACGCGATCTTCACAAGTTACACCTTCCCCTTTCCAACCCTTGGGTCCGTCTGTTTGCGCTGGAACGGTTCATTACCCGTCCAGCAAATGCAACAGTATGTTAACGTGCTTTAAGTACGCCTTTTTAATTCTGGTATTTCTAAGTACTAGCTCTGCGCCTGTTTTTACCTTGGAAACTTGCTTTTTCTACACTTTCAGGGCCGCTGATAATGGAGATGAGTTTGTTTATTGTCGGCCAGCTGTTATTTGCCCCTTAACTCTATTCAACAGTAAAGGGGGACGGTGGGAATTTGGGGTTTTGGGTAGGGGAGAACACAGAAATGGAGCAGACATGTTTACGCTGTGGAAGCGTCCCCTGGAGGATGAAAACGCCAGGGAGCCATCCGTTGCTAGGAGAGAGCGGCTGAAAGGAAGGGAGGTAACTGGGGGCAGGGAGGGAGAAAGTTCCTCACGTGCCCCAACAGAGGGGGGAAAGTGAGGAATCACGCAAGTGGGGGTGGGAGGAGGAATGTGCAGACGCAGAACGCGTTGGGGGAACAAGAGTGGGCAGCAACAAAATGGTGGGGTGGGGAGGGACCCAACACTGCCTGGTAACGGGGCACGGGGACAAAGAACGTGACAGACAAAAACGAAACTTCACCTCTTATACCAGCAACCCTAAAAGTGTAGAAAAAACCAGTTTCCAAGGTAAAAACAGGCACGGAGATGTACTTAGAGTTCCGAAATCACAAAATAATTTTGGAAAAAAAAGGTAATTCTATATATTAGCTCCGCGCCTGTTTTTACCTTTTCAGCTGGTTTTTTTCTACACTTTTAGGGGTTCTGATACTGGCGGTGCATCTGTTTGTTGTCGGCCAAATGGAACGTCCCTTCGTCGTGTTTAGTACTGGCCCGGGGGGTGTTGGGTACCCGTACATTAACAAGTTATTGCACTTGCCGGACGGGATATGGACCGTTCGAAACAGACGTATATATATACCCATGCTCTGTTTTCTGAAGATCGCGTTTGGAAACCCCTTGTTGGATGGACTTCTGGGGTTAATTGCAGGTTAATTACACTCAAGTGCCACAAACTTAAGGTAAATTCATAATTAGCAACCAAAAAACTATAGAACAAGTCAAGTTATAGTGCCGTCACAGCCGGGGAGCTAGAATACAGTTCTATAAAAAAAAATTCGGTACACTAAGAAAAGGAGCCCAATAAACTTACCTTAGGGACTCCAGACCTGCAATCACTACCGCACCGTGACAATAGGCCCGCTATCATTGACAATTCTGAATGGGTTATTTTACCTTCAAGAGAGGCCTATGTGAAAATCACCAAATCCATTGAATATCTCTCTCCTAAGGCTGCAGCAGCCATTTATACAGACCCACTCAGTCTGTCCTTAGGCCTCCGGTCTTTCCCTGACCTTCAATTGAGCACTGGGTTAGGACTACTTAGATCTACCCTTTCTTCCTCTCGAGTGCCAGAGGTGTCAGCAGTCACCGAGGCCTTTGGAAAAGGCTTGCACATACGGTAGGCCTCAGTAATTATTGTAGGCTTAAGCTGAAAGACTTTCGGGGGTTGTATGCTGGCCATGCGGAACCTCACTTCTAGGGGCACCTTATTTATGTTTGTTTCAAGGGTTCTGTTCTTCATTTCCCTTAAATAAATAACCTTAAAACATACTTCAACAAATTAACGACATATTGGGAGCGTTTCACCTCAATCTCGAAGCTGAACGATGAAATAAGAAGGAAGTTTTCGGACATTTTGTCGTCCTCGACAAGCAGGGCAGCCATAATGTAAACAAGACGTCTTCTTTCTCCGAGTTCGAATAATTTGCCCCAAACAAATTCGATTTTCCACAATTCTATCGTTAAATTCTCAGTAGAATCTCGTAATTGAAAAATAAAATTCTTTCCAATAATTTAATTATATTTGTTCGACGTCGTCATGTCAATCGTAAGTCAAAAATTATTAAAGTTGAAATCCTATTGAGACGACGTTCTTTCGATTTTCCATAATTCTTTCGAAAATTCTGAATAGAATTTCGTATCTGAAAAATAAAATACTTTCAAATAAATGATATAGATTTATTCCATGTCATTATATAAATCATACGTCAATTATCATTGTTAAAGTTGAAATCCTTCTTGCATTTGTTCTAAGTTAAACATTGATTCACGACTAAATTTTGAATCAACAGGTGGTCGTGGTGGTATTAGTAGTAGTAGTTGAAGAAGTTTTCTTTGAAACGGCTCCCTTGATCGTTCTATCTCTCCATTGCATGTGTGTTTTTTTTTTAATTATATTGTCTTCATAGTGTAAAGGTGTCAAAGAAACGAGCAGGTAAAGGTTACTGCTGGTTTATTACAGATCCAGGCGGTTATATTGCGGCCGACTTGGAATTGACTGTGACCTGAGGTCAAACAATAAACAATAATATACAGTGAACAGTACGAACTACAATACTACAGAGACACAATATAGATACAGTCTTGATGCCTGTGAATGAAGAAACATGTGATACACAATTGACATATCGTTAAATACCATAAAGTAAAAATGATTAAAATCGTGACCTGGCCGTTTTAGGCGTGACTAATTTAGTTGAAGAAAACTTGTTCACCAAAATCAATGGTTACAGCGTCTGTTTAGGCCGCTAATTAGTCCGCTAATGGCTCCGGGATACTCCGGTCACCACTGTAAAGGTGTCAAAGAAACGAGCAGGTAAAGGTTACTGCTGGTTTATTACAGATCCAGGCGGCTTATATTGCGGCCGACTGACGCGAATCTATTGACTGTGACCTGTTCAATAAACAATAATATACAGTGAACGCAGTAAACTGCAATACAGGCAGAGACACAATATAGATACAGTCTTGATGCCTGTGAATGAAGAAACATGTGATACACAATTAATGTATAAATACCATAAAGTAAAAATGATTAAAATGCGTGACCTGGCACGTTTTAGGCGTGACTAATTTAGCTTGAAGAAAACGGGAAGTCACCAAAGAACACGCTCAAACGCTGGTTACAGCGCCGTGTTTAGGCCGCTAAGAGCGTTTTTTGGAGAAACCCTGGAGCCAAGACTGAGTCCGTTTTCCGCTAATGGCTTACTCCACACCACTGTAAAGGTGTCAAAGAAACGAGCAGGTAAAGGTTACTGCTGGTTTATTACAGATAGGCGGCTTATATTGCTTTGAGACAATGGAATTGACTGTGACCTGAGGTCGAAACAATAAACAATAATATACAGTGAACGAGTACGAACTGTCAATCTACAGAGACACAATTAGATACAGTCTTGATGCCTGTGAATGAAGAAACATTTGTTGACATTTAAATACCATAAAGTAAAAATGATTGTGGCACTTTTAGGCGTGACTAATTTAGCTTGAAGAAAACGGGAAGTCACCAAAGAAAAGAAGCTCAGCGGAGACTTAAGACTTAATTAATGGCGCCGCGAAACACTATCCTGGCGCCGAATTGGTGACTTTACAATAGTACCATATATTTATCATCAATTCCTTCCTATTTACAATTTCTCTTTTGCTCGTTCTATTTCTCCTTTGGTTGTGCTTGTTTAATTATATTGTCTCTGTAATGCCAGTCCCCTTAACCTTATTTATATGACTGCTGCGCGAATCTATATAGACTCGTAATGTCACCATATGCTGGTCAATAAAGTAAGAAATGTTCTGTGTTTTCAGTTATTTCTCCACACACATAAACATCGTATCTTTCCAATTCAATCTGCTCCAGTCATTTAGTTCCAGTGTGCTTAATTTAGGCCTACTGATTAGCATAGCTTTTTTCAGTGTTACCATACCATGTCTCTTTTAATTTTTCATGAAAATATGACATTTATATTTCTTAGCCGTGCCTTTTTTCGTCCCAAACGCTTATTTCTTTGAAATGTTTTATTTTAATAGATTCAGTTATTCTTAAGTTTATGTTTAACTCTTTCAGAAACTTTTTTTTTACAGAATCCGAGATGTTTTTTTATTTCCATACTGGTCTATTGCTATCATATATATAAGCCTGCTTTCACCACTGCCAAGTGTAAGCTTTAGAGACAATAGATTATTGTTCATATTCCTTTAGTGGCAGGAAAGGCCGTTATTTCACATCTCAATGAATTACTTACTTGATGTGCTGTTTCATTATGAAAATATTGTCGTCAGTTATTTATAAGTTGCTGCAGCTCGTTTTTGTAGCCTGAAATATCTACAGAAATTCTTTATGTACATTTATACTCTTTCTATTTATAATCCGAATTACACACTCTGTTCAGCTGAATTGTACATAAATAATATGATGTTTAATTTATCTTTTTAGTCGATAATAAATATGCTTGGATAGATTTTCTATTTAAACTGTTTTTATTAGAGAGAGAGAGAGAGAGAGAGAGAGAGAGAGAGAGAGAGAGAGAGAGAGAGAGAGAGAGAGAGATAGCTGTATATCACTGGGTCCTTGAAATACTGAAATATTTACAAATGTAGTTAAGAAGTAGCTGGAAAATATAATTACAAATGCCTAGAGAGAGAGAGAGAGAGAGGTCCTGATGAAGCTTCATTTGATAAAAGAGAGAAACATATGGTTAAGAAATAGCTGAAATATATAACTTCGAATACTGGAGAGATAGAGAGAGAGAGGTCTCGATGAAGCTTAATTTGATAAAAGAAAGAAAAATATGGATAAGAAATAGCTGAAATATATAACTACGAATGCCTGGAGAGAGAGAGAGAGAGAGAGAGAGAGAGAGAGGTCCCGATGAGGCTTAATTTGATAAAAGAGAGAAAATCTAGTTGAGAAATAGCTGGAAAATATTACTATGAAACTGGAGAGAGAGAGAGAGAGAGAGAGAGAGAGAGAGAGAGAGAGAGAGAGAGAGAGAGAGAGAGAGAGAGAGAGAGAGAGACTGAAGGTACCATCTTTTTGGCCAAGACGAATCGTTTCGCAAGGCAAAATGCAAAGGAGGAACAATTTGCAATAAAACAAGCGTCTAAAAGTTCATGTATCACTGAGTCCTTGAAGCACTGAAATATTCACATTTCCCTTTTCACTGTTGTTAATGTGTCCAGTTACTCAAGGTTGGTGATTACCAGTTATTCCCTACATAAAAGCAGGATAGGGAATGACTGGGACATCATAGGATAACTTGATTCCTCAGCTTAAACATCAAACATGAAGGTGGCTGTTTTATGCAAGTATAAATAATTTTAATTCTATTTAGTATCTACTGATTTTTCAAAGACTGATAAAGATTTTTTTGTATGGGACCATTGCTTTGATATGTATTTGACTGTAACTGATCAAAATTAAAGTATATTGGAAGAATATTACTTATTTGTGAATTTAGAATTCATATATATATACTTTGATCAAAGTCAAAGTGTCTAAGAATAATATCACTTATCTTTTGTGAATTTAGAATTCATATATATGTACTTATATCTGATCAAAATTAATGTATATAGGAATAATATTGCTTATTCTTTTGTGAATTTAGAATTGATATATATATGTACTTGTATCTCATCAAAATTAAAGTACATAGGAATAATATTACTTAACTTTTATGAATTTGAATTCATATATCTGTACTTATATCTGATCAAAATCAAAATATCTAAGAGTAGTATTACTTATCTTCAATGAATTCAGAGTGCTTCTCTTTTTCTTGTACACTGGAACAGTGTTGACTTCTTAAATATGATTTGATGTTTTACTTTGAATTTTCTGTCAAGATTCAATGATTGCCCGATTGTTTGTTTTACCAAACTATGAAGGGAAAATACTCTTAAGATTTCTTGTTTTTATTAAAAAATCTCCATTACTGCTAGCCTTTGATATAATTAAATATAATATTTTAGTAATATTCTTGCATAGTATTAAATATGGAAAAATAAATATTTTTAGATTTAGGTTCTTTAGAGCTTACACAATAGTTATATACAATTATATACTGTTTGTTTTGCCAAACTATGAGGGGGAAATACCTTTAAGATATCTTGTTTTTCTTAAAAAATCTCCATTATGATAGCTTTTGATATCATTAAATATAACATTTTAGTAATATTCTTGCATCACATCAAATGATTTTAAATAGATATTTTTATACTTAATTTTTTTAAAGCTTAGACAATAGTTATAGACTGCAAATACCTCAAGTTCAATAGCTGCTTTACAATGATTTTAAAATCCATTTATTTTAGAGTTTTTAGCCAAAACAAAGAACGATATTTGAGACCAAAGAAAATAAGAATGATTTTCCAATATATATCTCATATTAAATCTTTCAAATTCGTTGTTATTTACGTAAAATCGAAGGTTAAATGTTTATGTAAACAAACAAAATTGTCAGTTAGTATTAATTGTCGGTTTTTTGTTACTATAGTTACCAAAGCATTCAGATCAGAAAGCCACAAAGATAATTTATTTTACAATAAAAAAATAGTTGGATTTGTTTTAAAATAAATATTTTTAATTATTCTTGACATAAGTGTCTCTTAGTAATAAAAAAGTAAAATATTTTATGGTTTAAAAAAGCATAAAAGACAATAGTCCTTTATTGAAAATTCCCAGCAGCCGATGTTTTTTTAGGTAAACGAGCCTATAATAAAAATAGGATAAAGATGAAATTTTGAAATGATTGAAAATATATATTTTTTCATATAAATTTAGGATTTCTTGTATAATCTAGATTTAATGGGCATTAGGTTAGAGGACTTAATCTTTGATTTATTGCTTATAAAAAGGGTTAGAGTTATGTGATTTGTAAAAGTTGCTAATAATTATTTTTTTATATTTTTATCAAGGATTTTCGTAAATTCCACTAATCAAACTTGATAACTGATGAGTCTTTATTAATGTCATAATCTATATTCTATATTAAACGGAGTGATATTTCACAAATAATGCTTTAAATCATAGATAATATTGTACATAGTTACAGGATACTGCCAGTGACTTTAAAACTCATTATTTAAAGTAAATATTTTAAATGGTGTAGTCCTGACTCATTCGTGTGCCTGAGGATATGATTTAGTACAGATTTAATACCAATTTATTCCCAAATTAACTTAATTTTCTACGTGACGAATTCAATGCTATTTTAGTCCAGTTTCTCATTCAATGACGTCTTGGAAATATTTTACAAGAAGACTCGACAAAATCTCGCGAATATATTTTAGTTTTACGGTAAAATCTTAATTTTTAGGGTATAAAATTTATCGATACTTAACATTATTTGATTTGATGCTCATAAATTGTTTAGCTATTGAATTTTTAAATGTGATTCAGTGTTATATTTTAAATTCTCTGTCAAGTTTCAAAGATCACCCGACTGTTTGTTTTACCAAACTCTAAAGGGAAAATATCTTTTAAATTTTAAGTTTTTAATAAAAATATCCCATTATTAATGGTTTTTATATTATTAGATACGATAGAAATAAGTTTTATTTATGCATAATTTGAAATCTTCAAATAAATATTTTTGTATGCAAATTATTTAAAGCTTTGACAATAGTTCTATGCAATACAAAGCTAGACTTTAAATAGTTGCTTTATAATGTTTTATAAATCCATTTATTTTGTCAATTTTAGCCAAAACAAAGAATAATATTTAGAACCTAAGTAAATGAGAATGTATTCTTAACCTACTTCGTATACTAAATTGCCCAGATTCTTTATTATTTACGTAAAATCGAAGGTTAAATGTTTGTGTAAACAAACAAAGTTGTCAGATACTATTAATAGTTCTATTTTATTTTTTTGTTATTTTAGTTACTTAATTTGCCAATAGGTGGTTATAGCGTCGCAGTCCCCATAAATTTCTTGAAAACGACGAGCCTAAAGTTAATTACGAAGAATATTAATCTCAGTCATGTAATAAGTATGATATTGAACGTAAATATTAAATATGATATTAAATGGATTCAAAATTTTTATGAAAATGGTTCAAATACGAGCCTAAAGGAAATTGCGAAGAATACGAATATTAAATTTATTTTCATAGATATGACGCAGAATATGAATTTTGGATTTGATAATAAATAAATATAACATTTTAGTGAAAAGGGTTAAAATATATTCCATAGATTATATTACGATTTCATATATTTTGTATTTATTTTAGGCTCGTTGTCCTCACCGGTAACCACAAACGTAAACAATGAAACCACTGTCAAAGTATAGCCAATATATGACTTATTTACTGTAATTGTTCTGTAACTGTACTTTCCCCATTCGAAATAACGTCTCCGATTCGTGTCTATAACGAATTTTCGTTGTGTTGTTTTGATATCGGTCTTACTTAACGAATTGACGTGAATTTATTACAATTTTTCGTAAGTCAGTCAGGTGACTTTGCCACTGTATTCCATAATAGCCGAGTTATTTCGTTATTTATTTGTTTTCATTTGTTATACCGACCGCAAGTGTCGCCTATTACTTAGTTTAAAGTGTCAGATAAACATATAAAGTCATATAACTTATAAAGTGTCGTAAACACTTGTAGTGTCAGTGACACCCTAGGGTATTCCCTTAGGCGTCTAAGGGTATTTGAGGGTAATTCTGTATATTGGCTCCGTGCCTGTTTTTACCTTTTCAACTGGTTTTTTCTACACTTTTAGGCGTTCTGATACTGGTGGTGCATCTGTTTGTTGTCGGCCAAATGGAATGTCCCTTCGCCGTATTTAGTACTGGCCCTGGGGCGGTTTGGGTACCCATACGTTAACAAGTTATTGCACTTGCCGGAAGGGATGTGAACCGTTCGAAACAGACTTACCCGTGCTCTGTCTTGTGAAGATCGCGTATGGAAACCCCTTGTTGGATGGACTTCAGGGGTTAATTACACTCGAGCGCCAAAAATTAAAAGTCAATTCATAATTAGCAACCAAAAAACTGTAGAAAACGTTAAGTTAGAAGGCAGTCGCCGCCGCGGAGCTAGTATATAGTTCTACCTATTTGAGGGTGGCCCGACCCATACATTACCCTGGGATGGGTATTGTTGGTGTACCCTTACTGTAAATATCAATATGGGTAGTATGCAAACCTTTCCAATGTTAGTGTTGTATTTGGAGGTCCTCCCCCCCCCCGCCCCCCGGCCAGGTCAGGGCACGGCACCCTCAGTCAGCTTAGGAAGGTAAGGTCAGGTTAGGTCAAAACACAGCACTCTAGGGAAGGTTGGGTTTGCTGTAGTCGACAGAACCTGCGTCCGTCTCTCTCAAGTGGCCGGTAGGCTAAACAATATAGGAAAGGGAGTATATTATTATTATTATATTAGTATTATAAATATTCAGAAGACGAAGAACCCTATTTATACGGATCAAGCCAACCAAAGGGCCCAGTGACTTGAAATTCATGCTTCCAAAGAATACAGTACAGGTAAGAAAATTTAAAAACTGACCAAGATGATGAGAAATTTGCCATCTTTTGTTCATGTTTTTACATTCACCCCCCTGGGCATGGTGCTAAACATGGGAGAAGCTCCATGGGATGCTGGATTTAGTATGAACCTGTGTCTCTTTCTCAACTGGGCTTTAGGCTGAACAGTATAGAAAAGGGTTAAGAGAATGTAGCACAGGAGAGGTAATTGAAAAATTAACCAGGATGGTGTGAAATTTCACATCTTTCGTTCATATTTTTACATTCCTCGCCTAGGGGCTGGTGCTAAACATGGCAGAAGCTCTGATATCTTAGTGTATTTGTATCCTTTGTATTTACCAAGCTTATTTTTATTTAGCCCATGAATCGATGCTTTTCAAAAAAAAGTATGGGATTTTCCAACAAGTTTTGCCTGATTATTCCCCCCTGTGAGGTTACATCCATGTGTTAAAAACTATTGACAGCTATGTACTAAATGCAAAATCTCAAGGGTTGTATAGCATATGTATTCCGAAACCCCACAGCTGGCTGGTAGGGTTAGATTAGTACTAATGTAAACTATTTACATGGTCATAGTAGTGGTGCAATAGTGGAGTTATATTTTCAGCAGTGAAGTTATTTTGTAAAACTTGAAGATACTGGTAATCTTTACCCGAGTGTTTAAGATTTTTTAAATGCGACCAGCAGTTACTTATGTAGTTGATTAACTTTGTATCATAGAAACTATATTTATAAAAGTTAAAGTATATTGATCCTTTTGAAGTTTTGATAACTGTTTTGGGGGTGGTATGATATCTGTATCATGTCTTGTGCAACTGGTTAGATAAGATTACGTTACCTGTAGTGCAATACCTTGTAGGAAGTAGTGCTGTCAGTGCACCTCACTTGATGCACTGTAGGCATTACTTACAGGTTCTTTTCAGTGTCCCTTCCATGGTCCCTGGCTGCAACCCCTTTCATTCCTTTTGCAGTGCATCATTTCATATTCTCTGTCTTCCATCTTACTTTACAACCTTTCCTAACAGTTGCTACATAGTGCGACTGCTAGGTTTTCCTCTTGTTACACCTTTAAAACCTTTTTGCTTTCAGTTTCCCATTCAGACTTGAATGACATCATAGGGCCCAGCTCTTGGCCTTGGGCCTAAATTTTATATTAAGTTTTGTTTATATTCCATCCCACAGTGCAGTAAAACACATTGTAAAATACATGCTCATGATAACCTTTGTACTGTGACTGGCACTTATCAGATTCATTGCAAGATAAGAACTGTGTCTGTCTGCTTCAGCATTCAGTTATTGCTAAACTCTCTCACTGACATGAAGTGGAATTGTTATTTTAATGTTAATAGTATCAATTCAACTTAATGGACCTCATTAGTGGCCTTATGTACTTATGGCTACCATAATTATTTTTCCCTGTGCTGCCATTTCAGACATAAATTTGTAGATGTATCTCTCAAAGTACATGGCAAGTGTAAAGTACAGGCTGGCTTATATGTGGCATTACTGTTAGTTATAAGATATCTAGAAAATCTCAAGTGCAGGCTGTAATATAGGATCTTTATAAGTTAAAATGGACCTTGTTACTTATCAGAAATGCCAGATCCCCAAAGTGTCTATTGAATTGAGGTGTTACTTTTTAAAATAGGCATGATAGTAACAGCTTATTTGTATACTCAAAAGCTAAGGTTGAGGTTCTGTCTCCTCAGATGTAGGAATGAGATAAGGGTTGGTCCTGACTTGTCCTCAGTTGCAGCAGACATAAACATAGAAATGCTCATGCATAGAAATGCTCATGCCCTCAGATGGCTCTGATTCTGATACCCTTGTGGTGGGGGGGGGTAGTGCTGTCAGTGTGCCTCATACAGTGCACTGTAGGTATTAATTAAGGTTCTTTGCAGTGTCGCTTTGGACCCTAGCTGTAACACCTTTCATTTCTTTTACTGTACCTCCATTTATGTTCTCTCTCTTCCGTCTTACTGCAAACCCCCTCCTAACAATTGTTTCGTAGTGCAACTGCGAGGTTTTCCTCCTGTTACACCTTTCAAACCTTTTTTACTGTCAGTTTCTGTTTCAGTGCTGAATGACCTCATGCGTTCCAGCACCTGGCTTCTGGCTCAGATTCTATACAGTATTCCATTCTATTCTGTTCTGATTCTGTTACCTAAGTTGTGGAATCAAGACTGTTATAAAGCAATGGTTTGTAACTATGGAATTTGAAAATGGTTGAAATAATTAAAAAAGGTTCTCAATTCTGTTTATTATAAATTTCCATCAGGCCAACATCATGCAGAATGGGGTTTAAGAAAATAGTTTTGTGACTTTGTGTTTATGTAAACCCTGTGTTGTTTAATATCTGTTTGTAATACAGTACCTTGTGTTCACAGTAAACTATGTCTTTGGAAAAATATGTTATGGGCAACTACAATATTAAAAACAAATATTTGTGGGATTTTCTCTCTTAACTGTGATCCTTATTATGCCTCCAACATCGTAAACTAAAAGGTCGTGAAATTCCACCATTTCTTTTGATTTCATCATCCATGTCCACTATCACCGTTTCATGGTTCTCCCTTCAAGTAGGTCTGGGTCTGCCAACTCATCTAATGCCCATGGCAGAACAACTGACGCTCTTAAATTTTGTTGTCCCCAGTCGGTGAACAGGTCACATCCAAAACCATCTCCCCTTCATCATTACTCTCAACTATTCATGGAAATTTCAGTGACTTCCCCAAGTAACAAATACACTACATTTTAAAGAAGATATGATTAAATTGCAATGCAAAGTTGGCTTTTCATAATTTGGGATTTCCTTCAAATTTATGCAGTCACCCACTGCTTGAGGAAATAAGACAGTATAGTCTCCAGTGACGTCAGACACTTCCTCCTCTTCTAAGTCATACTGGTAACTGTGTACCAGAGATATGAAGAAAAGAACAGTAACCTTGCGAATTTGGTTTTCCTACTGTTAACAGCGTATGACTAAGAGATGTGTATAAGAAAACAGTATTATTGAGAACACTGTTTTCCTTCAGAAACTGGGTAAAATGTTTAAGATATGAATTCGAACTAAAAATAGTAAATAATAAAATAATACTGGTATGTAAGAAAAACGCAAACAGTGCAATATTTTTTACTAAAGTTCATAATACTTGAGAGTAAACATAACATTTACATAAAGATACTAATGCAAATATATCTATTTTACTGTAATTATTGTTATGACAGAATATAAAATTCTGATATTCCCAGTCGCTCAGACCTTGTATTCAGTCCTACATAAAATAACGCTTTCCAGAAGTCTGCTTCCCAGTGTAATAACATCAGAAAATGTAAACAGAGGAATCACAAACATTAATTATTATTAATCAATTAAATCCATATCACTTCATTAAGAAAAATCAGCATTTAAGGGATTCAAAGAAAATTATTTCACCCTTTATGGGTAACTAATCAAAATAAATTTTCGTCTAACCATTTCTTGATCATTCTGTATTTATATAAGGTTTGAACCTTCTTACGATAATGCTGAATAATTTAATGAGCTTTCTAAAGAAACTGAGTGATTTTTCTTTTGAAGACAAGTGAGGAGAGAGATATGGGTCGATTTGTGCTTTACAATGAGTCTCATTTTGTTTACATGTGACGCCAGTTTCAGTTTGTGCTCTTCTTTTCGATACCATTTGTAACTTGTGTGCAAATACTGTATCATAAGTTTATTGTATCTTATTTGTGGTTTTACCATGCCGTGTATAAGGTAACGACGGGGAATTTGTGGAAAACGAGTAACAAATTATTGTTTTCAATATTCCCCCTTACCTTTATCCTCTGCAAGGATGTGATCGAGACAGCTTACCATTATTCTATATAACGTCATTATTATTGGCTTATCTATTCAAAACTGCACAACACAAAAGTATACGCAAATAGAATGTTTAAGCACTAAAATCACACGTTCTTTCTTGCACTCACAAAAACCAATTCATTTGTGACGAAAAACTGAGAACCGATAAAGACTTACTTCTAGGCCTGAGAGTCAATTAATTCTCTATGTCTTCCCTGACGACACTTCTCCATGCATCGCAAGTGACTCGGAGCCGCTGGAAGTAAATTGGGATTCTCAACCATTCCTGTAAACAGAACAGTGACAAAATTATGCAATAATCTATCTGCAACATGTAATGCACTTACTATAATATACAGTATATTTTTCCAGATAGTTTATAGACGTGCTGCACTATAGATCAAATTGCTGCACTGAAGAGTTATAAACAAAAGAATGGTACAATTGTAAAAAGACTTAAAATATATCACAACTTAAATCTAAATAAAAATAAATAAATAAATATAAAATAAATGAAAATAAATAAATAAATATAAATAAAAAGAAATAAATAAATAAAAATAAACAAATAAAAATAAATGAAAATAACTAAAAATAATTAGATAAATAAATAAATAAAAATAAATAAATTAATAAAAATAAAAATAAATAAATAAAAAATAAATAAAATAAATAAAAATATATAAATAAATAAATCAAAATAAACAAATAAATAAATAAAAATAAATAAATAAATAAATAAAAATAAATCACCTTATGTGACAAATAAGAAACAAAAAATTTCCCGTCACCAACCAAGTCCCAACATTGGTGCTAGGAATCATTTACTAATTTCTGACATTAGCCAACAGGGTGACACACGGCACACTACACTGGAGGTATGGAATGGAATGGAATGGAACATAGAGATTAGGCCAAAGGGCAAGCACTGGGACCTATGAGGTCATTCAGCGCTGGAAAGGAAATTGAGAGTAGGTAGCATTTGAAAGGTGTAACAGGAGAGGCTGCAGTAAAAGGAATGAAAACGGTTGCAGCTAGGGACTGAAGGGACGCTGCAAAGAACCTTAAGTAATGCCTACAGTGTACCCCGTGAGGTGCACTTGTGGCACTAACCCCCCTACGGGGACTGGGGGTATGAACGATGGCAAAGAGTTACGTAACATCAGGAGCTGGTGAAAAATATGGCAGTTAACAATTGACTCAAACTGGTAATAAAAGAAGTTAGGACCTAAATACTTAGACAGTATGTAAGAAATTAACCTGGGCAAGTTACCCGCCTGGCTATAGTCTCAAAAAACGAACCAACTTGAGTTTCAGAGATACCCCTCTCTACGACAAAGGTCTATACAGGCAGTCCCCGGGTTACGACAGGCTCGGCTTGTGACGTTCCGAGCTTACGACACTCTTCAAATATAACAATCGAAAATTATTTCCTGGGTTACAACGCATGTTCCGGGTTTATGACGCTGATCCGATGGAAGAAATAACGGCTCCCAAAAGGGCAGAATGGTCAAAATTTGGAGGTTCTTTGATAAAAAAACTCAATAAAATGCAGTTTATGTCATTTACAAGACAACCAAATGATTAAAAGTAAGGTTTTATTACAATTTTCTGCGCTATTTCAATTTTCTGCGGACGGATTTCAGTTTGGGGCCTGCCTGATTTTCATAAGAACACACTAACATTAATGAGGACCATTATAACGTGAACACTGGTGTATGTTTGAAATAAAGGACAAATAACAACACAATTCCTAATTCTCAAAGAATTGTTGGCGTTCCGTTTAAACTTGGGGCCTGTTTGCATTTTCTTTGTGAGCCTATGTTGTCATAAGAACAATGACTTGCAAACCTGCATTTTCATTAATTTGAGGTCTGTAATGTTTTTATTGAGTTTCTGTAAAGGAGTGGAGTAGAACACTTTGTGTATCTTTAGAGGAATAAAACTGGTTGGACAGATAACAAAACAAAAGCCTTCCCGTAATTCTTGGCTTAAAGAAAACCTTGCACTGTACATTTTACAGTGATAAAAGCAGCAAAGATATACTTTGCAAAAAAGTTTTCTTTTATCAGTTTGTTAAACAGCAAAATAAAAGTTTTTTTAGTTTGTTCCAGTTGATTTTTAAACATTTACTCCCCCAAATGGCCCATTCCAGTGCCACGCCTGTAAATACAAAGCATTATGAAAAGCAACTCATTTCAGTCAAATTCTAAATAATAAACAAAGAGAATTAATAATAACAATTAATTTGAACAATACCTGAAACAATACTGTGCTAAGATAGAAGATGAGAATAAACTGTAAAGCTGACAGAGGCTGAATCAGTGGAATGTGGCTCATGAGATGTGGCCTGGGCTACTAGCAGAGCTCGGGCAAAGGACTTTATGTAAAAAAGTCTAACGCAGGGGCAATTTTTATTATGATTTCAGTTCTCTCTCTCTCTCTCTCTCTCTCTCTTTTTGCATTCAATGTCTTCGCAAAACTAATTAACTGTTGAGGTCAGGTTAGGCTACCCCTCAGCCATATAGACTGCAGCCAGTGCTCTGCAGTAATTTACCATTTAGTTTTGAATTGAATATAGAATTTAGGCCAAATGCCAAGCACTGAGACCTACGAGGTCATTCAGTGCTGAAATGGAAACTGACAGTAAAAAGGTTTGAAGGAAAACCTCACAGTTGCACTACGAATCAAATGAGTTTTTCAGTCGAGAAACATGCCAGGTGCCATTTTAAAAATATAATAAATTAAATTAAAAAATACTTTGGCCCAGGATGGCGCTTGGCATGTTTCTCCACTGATAGGCTCAATTGTTAGGAGAGGGTGGAAAGTAAGATGGAAGAAAGAGAAAATGAAATGAGGTACAGTAAGAGTATGTTGTAATAAAATCTACACATCTTGGACTGGTGCTCTGTACTTCTTTCTCCACTGGGGACCCCTATAATTGTTAGATTCTAGGAGAGAGAAAAACACAAAAAGCTCGGTCAGAACCAACAATAATGGTTAGGAAGGCATGAAAGAAATGACACCTTGTAGGAATAGTAAAGTAAATGGTTCCTGTACTTGAATAGGAATGGAAATATTACAGTATTATGGTCTCATTAAAATCTAGGTAATAGCTGTTAAAATATTAGTCTGAACATATGATTCTGTTTTGTCTCTTTTGGTAATTTGTAAAATTTTTAAATTTACTGCCTGGCATCAGCGGACGCCGGGTCAGCCGTCGCATATGCCGGAATGTAAAAAAAAACTCCGCCCGAGTTGGCGAGACTATAGTTAGTTGGACAAATGAACCTCTGAAAGGGAAAACGTGCATTTTTTTACTCCGACTCAGGAAAAAACGTAAGGTAGAAAGAATGTTAAAATAAGTCGAGGTGACGAAAGAAATCGCACTAATACTCAACCGCTTTAAGAATAGCCTACCACTGAATAGGTGAGTTCGGGTCATTTTGGCCGCAAACACATTGTTCTGCTATGCACAACGTCACACCAGGAGGGTTCAGGGTGAGGCAAAAGCACCACGTCCGATCGCAGCAACCCTAGGTTAAGGTTAGGTTGGGATGTATGCTTCTCGAAACTTGTCCTGGAATACTTGTGAGCTGGCCGCGTGCCATCGAAATAACCTGGCATATAAAGCATTTCTCCACTTTCACCAAAAATCTATTCCTAGCCGGTATTTTCAGGGATAATTTGCTTGACTCGCAGGGGAAGGGGTGAGGACCCCCTTACCCCTCGCCTAAAATTGTCACACCTTAAGCTCAATGGCTAATAAAAACATGGTTATTATTTTTTTTAAGCATCACTGACACCTAACCAGACCTTACTTTCTAACCTGACTTGGGGCACCCTGCCCTGACCTGGCTTGGGGGGGGGAGGGGGGGCTTTACCCCCTTTGGAAACCCCGCCCAAGTAGCCTAGCCTAACAATGAACATCAGAAACAGAGTGTTGTGCCCTGACCTAATTAGACCTTACCTTCTAAACTGACTTAGGGTGACATGCCCTGACCTGGGCACGGCAGAAACAGATCAGCGGGTCTCAATTTCCGTCTGACCTAAACAGACCTTGCCTTCCTAAAGTGGCTTAGGGCGCTTTGCCCCCATCCATTAGACGGCCCCCTCCAAGTAACAATATCGGGAACATGGACAGGCCTAGGCTACCCCCTTGTGGTATCTCACCTAGGGTACCCCTACCGTTGGCTACAATAGGAATGGAAAATTGTTTAATAATAATAAGGTAGATCTAAGTAGTAGCTCCGCGGCGGCGATTTCCTTCTAGCTTAACCTTTTCTACAGTTTTTGGTTGCTAATTAGGGATTTACCTTCAATTTTTGTTGCATGATAATTAACCTGTACTGTAATTAACCACAGAACTTCATCCAACAAGGTAAGGGACCCGATGGGAAAGCGGGGCTATGGGTGGGGTATACCACCGGGACAGGGTGATTTGCTCCCCTGCTTGTTATTTTGTAGGGGAGCTTTTGATTCACCACCCGACTCCTCACTGAGGAAACGGGGGCTGGGGGGTCTGGGGCCTAAAAATACTTATCCAACCAATCACGTTATGTCGTTAATTCAGCGTTGAGAAAAACCTCCTAATTCTTTGTACTGCAGACTGTCTGGATGGTTACAAGTGGGGGAAACATTGGGGGTTTCACACTCAAATTTGCTAACGTTCCTTTCTTTTTTGCGTCTTTCATAACCCTCTTTCCTTTCTGCTCACCTTGATTTTGAGTCCCTAACTCACGAATGTCAACGGTCGTGTACGTTAACGCATTCCCTACACGACGTTTCCCTTATAAACGTTATACCACAGCACTACAGTTGAAAATAGGCCCCGAAAATTGGGCGCATCCTACACAAAGTTTGAGGAAGGGGGATTTCTGGGGATGGAAGATCTTCTGGCACTGGAGGGGCTGTTTGGGGGGTTTCCATACGCAATCTTCACAAGTTACACCTTCCCCTTTCCAACCCTTGGGTCCCTCTGTTTGCGCTGGAACGGTTCATAACCCGTCCGGCACATGCAACAGTACGTTAACGTGCTTTAAGTGCGCCTTTTTAATTTTGGTATTTCTAAGTATTAGCTCTGCGCCTGTTTTTACCTTGGAAACTTGCTTTTTCTACACTTTCAGGGCCGCCGATAATGGAGATGAGTTGGTTTATTGTCGGCCAGCTGTTATTTGCCCCTTAACTCTACTCAGCAGTAAAGGGGGACTGTGGGAATTCGGGGTTTTGGGTGGGGGAGAACAGAGAAATGGAGCAGACGTGTTTACGCTGTGGAAGCGTTCCCTGGAGGAGGGAAACGCCAGGGAGCCATCCGTTGCTAGGAGAGAGCGGCTGAAAGGGAGGGAGGGAGAATGTTCCTCACGTGCCCTAACAGAGGGGGGAAAGTGAGGAATCGCGCAAGTGGGGGTGGGAGAAGGAATGTGCAAATGCAGAACGCGTTGGGAAGAAGAGTGGGCGGCAACGAAATGGTGGGAGGGGGGGAGGGACGCAACGCTGCCTGGTAACGGGGCACGGGGACAAAGAACGTGACAGACAGAAACGAAACTTCACCTCTTTTACCAGCAACTCTAAAAGTGTAGAAAGGACCAGTTTCCAAGGTTAAAACAGGCACGGAGATGTACTTAGAGTTCCGAATTCGTAAAATAATTTTGGAAAAAAAAAGGTACATCTATATATTAGCTCCTGCGCCTGTTTTTACCTTTTCAACTGGTTTTTTTTCTACACTTTTAGGGGTTCTGATACCGGCGGTGCATCTGTTTGTTGTCGGCCAAATGGAACGTCCCTTCGTCGAGTTTAGTACTGGCCCGGGGGGTGTTGGGTACCCATACGTTAACGAGTTATTGCACTTGCCGGACGGGATATGAACCGTTCGAAACAGACGTCTTGTGAAGATCGCATATGGAAACCCCTTGTTGGATGGGCTTCTGGGGTTAATTACAGGTTAATTACACTCGAGCGCCAAAAATTAAAGGTAAATTCATAATTAGCAACCGAAAAACTATAGAAAAAGTCAAGTTATAGTGCCGTCGCCGCCGCAGAGCTACTATATAATTCTACCAAAAAAATTCGGTACACTAAGAAAAGGAGCCCAAATAGAGTTACCTTAGGGGCTCCGGGCCTGCAATCCCTACCGCACCGTGACGATAGGCCTCCTATCATTCACAATTCTGAATGGGTTATTTTACCTTCGAGAGAAGCCTAGGCTACGTGAAAATCACCAAATCCATTGAACATCTCTCTCTTGAGGCTGTAGCAGCCATTTATACAGACCCTGTCCTTAGGCCTCCGGTCTTTCCCTGACCTTCAATTGAGCACTGGGTTGGAACTACTCATATCTACCCTTTCTTCCCCTCGAGAGCCACAGGTGTCAGTCAACACTGCCAAAAAGGACACCATTTGGGCACTGCAACAGTCACCGAGGAATACGGTAGGCCTCAGTAATTATTGCAGGCCTTAAGCTGAAAAACTTTCGGGGGTTGTATACTGGCCATGGGGAACCTCACTTTGAGGGGCACCTTATTTATGTTTGTTTCAAGGCTCCTGTTCTTCATTTCCCTTAAATAAATGACCGTAAAACATGCTTCAACAAATGAGCGACATATTGGGAGCGTTTCACCTCAATCTCGAAGCTGAACGATGAAATACGAAGGAAGTTTTCGGAGATTTTGACGTCTTCGTCTTCAGGAAGGGCAGCCATGATGTAAACAAGGCGTCTTCTTCGGTTCTTCCTCCGAGTTGGAATAATTTGCCCCAAACAAATTCGATTTTCCACAATTCTTTCGTTAAATTCTCAGTAGAATCTCGTAATTGAAAAATAAAATTCTTTCCAATGATTTAATTATATTTGTTCGACGTCGTCATGTCAATCGTACGTCAAACATTATTAAAAATTGAAATCTTTTTAAGACGACGTTCTTTCGATTTTCCATAATTCTTTCGACAAATTCTGAATAGAATTTCGGATCTGAAAAATAAAATGCTTTCAAATAAATGAAATAGATTTATTCCATGTCATCATGTAAATCATACGTCAATTATCATTATCAAAGTTGAAATCCTTCTTTTAGATGATAAAAGATGAGTTCACCTTTCACCGTATATCCCGAACATCTGATTCCCGTGAGATATAATAATTTGTTACGAAGTCTCATTTTACTTATAAATGAATCACTCAAATAACTGCAAGTTACATTATGCATTTGTTATAAGTTAAACATTGATTCACAACTAAAATTTGAATCAAATGGTGATCGTGGTGGTATTAGTAGTAGTAGTTGAAGAAGTTTTACTTGAAACGGCTCCCTTGCTCGTTCTATCTCTCCATTGCATGTGTTTTTTTCAAGTATATTGTCTTCATAGTACCATATATTTATCATAAATTCCTTCCTATATATAATTTATCTTTTGCTCGTTTTATTTCCCCTTTGGTTGTGCTTGTTTAATTATATTATCTCTGTAATGCCATTCCCCTTAACCTTATTTATATGACTGCTGCGCGAATCTACATAGATTCGTAACGTCACCATATCTGGTCAATACAGTAAGAAATGTTCCGTGTTTTCAGTTATTATTCCACATACAAACATCGTATCTTTCCAGTTTAATCTGCTCCTGTCATTTAGTTCCAGTGTGCCTAATTGAGGCCTATTCATTAGCATAGGTTTTTTCAGTGTTACCATACCATGTCTCTTCTCTTATTTTTTCATTAAAATTTGACATTTGAGTAGCCGTGTCTTTTTCCGTTCCAAACGCTTATTCCTTTGAACTGTTTTATTTTAATAGATTCATTTATTCTTAAGTTTATGTTTAACTCTTTCAGACACTTTTTTTTTGGGGGGGGAGAATCCGAGATGTTTTCTTATTTCCATACTGGTCTATTGCTATCATACTGCTTTCACCACTGTCAAGTGTAAGCTTTAGAGACAATAGTTTATTGTTCATATCCCTTTAGTGGCAGGAAAGGCCGTTATTTCACATCTCAATGAATTACTTACTTGATGTGCTGTTTCATTATGAAAATATTGTCGTCAGTTATTTATAAGTTGATGCAGCTCTTTTTTGAAGCCTGAAATATCTACAGAAATTCTTTATGTACATTTATACTCTTTCTATTTATAATCCGAGTTACACACTCTGTTCAGCTGAATTGTACATAAATAATATGATGTTTAATTGATTTTTTTTAGTCGATAATAAATATGCTTAGACAGATTTTCTATTTAAATTGTTTTTATTAGAGAGAGAGAGAGAGAGAGAGAGAGAGAGAGAGAGAGAGAGAGAGAGAGAGAGAGAGAGAGAGATAGCTGTATATCACTGGGTCCTTGAAATACTGAAATATGTACAAATTCAGTTAAGAAATAGGTGGAAAATATAATTACGAATGCCTAGAGAGAGAGAGAGAGAGAGAGAGAGAGAGAGAGAGAGAGAGAGAGAGAGAGAGAGAGAGAGAGAGAGAGAGAGAGAGAGCTGTATATCACTGGGTCCTTGAAATACTGAAATATGTACAAATTCAGTTAAGAAATAGCTGGAAAATATAATTACGAATGCCTAGAGAGAGAGAGAGAGAGAGAGAGAGAGAGAGAGAGAGAGAGAGAGAGAGAGAGAGAGAGAGAGAGAGAGAGTGAGAGGTTTATGTGCTAAAATTGAGAAAATGTACTTAGAAATTACTGGAAAGTATAATTACGAATACCTGGAGAGAGAGAGAGAGAGAGAGAGAGAGAGAGAGAGAGAGAGAGAGAGAGAGAGAGAGAGGTCCTGATGAAGCTTCATTTGATAAAAGAGAGAAAAATATGGTTAAGAAATACCTGAAACATATAACTATGAACGAATACTGGAGAGAGAGAGAGAGAGATAGCTGTATATCACTGGGTCCTTGAAATACTGAAATATGTACAAATTCAGTTAAGAGAGATAATTAGAATGCCTAGAGAGAGAGAGAGAGAGAGAGAGAGCTGTATATCACTGGGTCCTTGAAATACTGAAATATGTACAAATTCAGTTAAGAAATAGCTGGAAAATATAATTACGAATGCCTAGAGACAGAGAGAGAGAGAGAGAGAGAGAGAGAGAGAGAGAGAGAGAGAGAGAGAGAGAGAGAGAGAGAGAGAGAGAGAGAGAGAGAGAGGTTGTAGTGAAGCTTTATGTGCTAAAATTGAGAAAAATGTACTTAAGAAATTACTGGAAAGTATAATTACGAATACCTGGAGAGAGAGAGAGAGAGAGAGAGAGAGAGAGAGAGAGAGAGAGAGAGAGAGAGAGAGAGAGAGAGAGGTCCTGATGAAGCTTCATTTGATAAAAGAGAGAAAAATATGGTTAAGAAATAGCTGAAACATATAACTACGAACGAATACTGGAGAGAGAGAGAGAGAGAGAGAGAGAGAGAGAGAGAGAGAGAGAGAGACTGAAGACACCATCTTTTTGACCAAGACGAATCGTTTCGCAAGGCAAAATGCAAAGGAGGAACAATTTGCAATAAAACAAGCGTCTGAAAGTTCATGTATCACTGAGTCCTTGAAGCACTGAAATATTCACATTTCCCATTTCACTGTTGTTAATGTGTCCAGTTACTCAAGGTTGGTGATTACCAGTTATTCTCTATATAAAGGCAGGGTAGGGAATGACTGGGACATCATAGGATAACTTGATTCCTCAGCTTAAACATCAAACATGAAGGTGGTTGTTCTATGCAAGTATAAATAATTTTAATTCTATTTAGTATCCACTGATTTTTCAAAGACTGATAAAGAAGATTTTTGTATGGGACCATTGGTTTGACATGTATTTGACTGTAATTGATCAAAACTAAAGTATATAGGAAGAATATTACTTGTTTGTGATTTTAGAATTCATATATATGTATTTTGATCAAAGTTAAAGTGTCTAAGAATAATATCACTTATCTTTTGTGAATTTAGAATCCATATATATGTACTTATATCTGATCAAAATCGATGTATATAGGAATAATATTGCTTATTCTTTTGTGAATTTAGAAATGATATATATATGTACTTGTATCTCATCAAAATTAAAGTACATAGGAATAATATTACTTATCTTTTGTGAATTTGGAGAATTCATATATCTGTACTTATATCTGATCAAAATTAAAATATCTAAGAGTAGTATTACTTATCTTCAATGAATTCAGAGTGCTTCTCTTTTTCTTGTACACTGGAACAGAGTTAGCAGCTGCTCTTGCAACTGCACAGCAGTCCAGCCAGAGACGTGAATTCAGCAGCACAGCCGTCAGACTTGCTGGTCCTGGATTCTTCCAGCAAGGAGAATCTTTCGCTTCTCGTTCCTCTTTTGACAATAGCAACAGCTTCGATTAGCAGACAAGAACTTTCTCCACTTCTGGCAACAACAACTTCCAGAATCAGAACAGTAACTTCCAGAACTTCCCGTCTACCTTTTTTGGCAGTGACAGGACCTTCGGCTCATCCCAGTCCTTCCAGAACAATAACCAGTTCCAATCTGGAGCAACATCATTCCAGAGGAATCAACGGAACAGGTTCACTTCACTGAATTCCAGAAACCAGAATCAGTTCCAGAATCGTCAGTCCCAGCAAAATCAACAGAACACATTTTCCTCCAGTGATTTCCAGGAAAATAGGAATAACCAATTCCAGTCCTCCATTATCTCCAGTAATTTCCCCCGGAACCGATTCCAAGATACTTTCAAACAGCAAAATTCTCAGAACCAGTTCCAGACCTCTTTTGACAGGGATAACTCCAGGAACAGAATCACATTGCTGGAAAATGTTCAGTTAACTCCATCTACTCGTTTCCAGAGTACATCTGGACAGCAGTCTTCTAGTAAGCTGTAGGTCCCGTTGCTAAGTAACCAAATGGTTCTTAGCCACGTAAAATAAGTCTAATCCTTCGGGCCAGCCCTAGAAGAGCTGTTAATCAGCTCAGTGGTCTGGTAAAACTAAGGTATACTTACTTTTTTTCCACTGGAAGTCTGTCCCAGTCCAGTGCTCAGTTCTGATCAGGTTCCTCTTCCAGTGAATTTAATTGAGAATTCGACGGTGTTTTCGAACCCCTGAACCTTCCCAATGGAACCAGTGCTGTCCTCCTGCCGTGTCTTCCACGTGTGCAATCCTTATCTCTTCTCTGATGGACAAGTCCAGACTTATCAGTACAGGTAAGAACCCTTCACACTCTTATTTGAAATGTCCTTAACAGTGTATTGTAGAACACCTTCCGTTGTCAAGCAGGGCCACATATGCAATACTGCGTGTTTAAATCAGTGGCGTTGGTGTGGGGTGCTAGGTGCTGGGGCCCCAGCCAGATGCTTGGCCCCCACCCCCAGCGTGTTGAAATTCCCATTGTGGGTAAACTTTAACCCTCACAGTATTTGATACGTTTGCACACAGTAAAAGTTGAAAGTTAACTGAAAACTGATTAATTAGGTTTACTAATTACTAATACTATTATTTTCCTTCATTCACATGGATAGATGCACTCGAGAATAGTATATTTTACTAATTACAGAATTGGTACATTAGTTTTGTGTAATTTTTTTTGGCCCCCCCAAAAAATATCTTGACCCAACCTAGGCCCCTCAACCGAGATTTACATATTTTGACATCTTAACAGACAGGTGTTTAGCAGCACCTTGAAATGATTTCATATCCTGAGTTGAATGCAAGAAAGAACCTGCAAACTATTGACCTGACAAACATGCATTGAATACTAAAGTATGTTTTTTATTTTGCTGGTAGATATGAAGAGGACCTTGTCAGCAGAGCAGGAGAAGAGATGTCCTCTTGTGGGCTGGAAGGGATTTTCAATTGTTTTGCCCTGGTATCCCTTACTGAAGCCACAGCTTTTTAGCATTGAGGGGGCTAATCTGACGGGGGAATGATAACTGGTATACTGTAAATAGTAGCTCTAAGAGTACTGCTCGATTTTTTTTATAAATAAGATTCTTTTGTGTCTCGCAAATGTCCCTATACATACATATTTTGTTGGTCGTGTTATGTCTGAGGTTGTCAAGAGTGGAGCACTGATGGCTGTGGTAATATAAACAGGGCAGACAGAACAGGAAGATATCAATTTATTCATTGTCAAGAGTAGAGCATTGATAACACTGGTGATATGAAAAGGTAAACGTGGAGATAAAGTCATGCATTGTCAAGAGCTGAGCATTGATGACTGGTAATATACTAAGGGTAGACAGAACGTGAAGATAAGGTAATTGAGGAGGGCAAGAAGAATGCCCATAAATGTGGGAATAACACGCCTTTCTGGTAGTCTCCTTTATATCTACAAAATTCCTGCTGTGTTGGCCAGCTTTGTGAGTGGCCTGCTAAAGTTACTGTTGCCACCTTGCGTGCACAGATATGTTCTCTCGTCGAGTCTAACTCTCATACTGAGGCTGAAATTGTAGCTGTAATTCATCCATTTCTTGCTGTGCCAGGAGGATTCTTATTGCTTCTAACCCTAATTGAGATCCAGAACCTTGCTATAAGGTGTTAAAGGATGCATGTTCACATTTTACCAACTGTAACTGGCCAGAATGTTTGTAGTTTAAACTTCACTGGCTGTTGAACAACTACTGTTATTGGTCACCAAGGAGTTTGTTAGATATACAACCAAATTGCCTGTATTGCAGTGCAGTGTAGGCATTACTTAAGGGTACTTGCAACTTTCCTTCGGGCCCTAGTTGCAACTGCTTTCATTCGTTTTACTCTAACTCTTTTCATATTCTCTTTCTTCCATTTTACTGTCCACACACTCAACAATCTGGGAGGTTTTCTCTTATTACACCTTTCAATGGCCTTAGTAACCCCAGTGTTTGGCATGTATGCCTAAAATCTATAAATCTATTCCTAGATGCAACTCGATTCAAATCTGTATTTCCCAGAGTTATAGGTTTACAAGTTTTTATATTTCTTTGTACCTTGTACCCTTCGTCGTAGATAATGTTTTGCTTTTAATTTTAGTCAGTCCTGCGACCTTTCATATAACGTTTTCCTTTTTGTCCAGTCTGGACTATGGCCGTGGTTGATTAGGTAGCCCTCAAATAGTGGAGCTAATTTTTAAAGCCCTTTCAGCATCACTGAAACTTCGGAAATAAAGCTCTTTGTTTCCAAATCCCTTTTAAATACTTATAATTTGGTCTGTGTTCATGCAGGCAGAAGACACGTCTTGTGTGCTTTAGAAACAACTTTGTCCCTCCTCATCATCATTTAACTGGACAAAGTGCTTAGATATCCTATTTCAGTTTAAAGGCCATTTAAAGTAATCCACTGCTGGAAAGGCTTGTTTAAAGCCCTAATTCAGCTTTTCTTTTTGTGCAATGTGGCGTCTGTGTATGAGTTTTGACGTCTGATGGCAAAGAAATTCTTCCTATTACGTTGTTCAGAATAAAGTGCAGGTGGATATCATGCATTAAAGCACCTTCAGTCTCTTTGAGATCAGACAGATTTGTTTCTGTTATGCCTTTTGAAATGGTGTCACTTGTTCTGTAGAATCTCGAGAACTGTTTGGAGACTAACAAATACTTGATAATCACATTTTCCATTAATTTTTCCCTTTGGTCCGTGGGTCATCTCTATGGGGTTAGTGCCGTCAGAAGACAATCGTCTTGTGTTTCGTTCATTTTACTGTAATATCTTTCTTCCATCTTACTTTCCACCCTCTCCTAACAACTGATTCATAGGCAACTGCTTTGAGGTTTTCCTTCTGTTAGACCTTTCAGACCTTTTACTGCTTTCCTTTCAGCCCTGAAAGACCTCATAGTCATGCAGAAATTCTACATTCAGTTCATTCGACCCCTTGCCAAGTAAGAACGATGGACTTTAAAAATAGACATCTGTTATTTTGATGATTTGGAAAGTGATTTTTTCTTGCCTAGAAAAAAATGGAAAAGAAATAAAAAAATCTTTTATCTTTCCTTTTTCTTATCTGTTCTCTTTCAAATGAACAACTTCTGAATAATACTTATAATAATGATAATGGTGATAAAGATCGAGACTATCTCACTGAAAACCTCGGCAGAGCTATTGACTTCGTAATCCACTGCTGGAAAGGCTTGTTTGGCACTCACGGACGAGGATGACTCGATGAGGTTTTACTGGTTGAGGATTAAGCCAAGGCGTTTTATTATTAAAAACGTATCTTATGGTAAAAAAATGGAGTTAAACGTAGCTTTTACAGCCTCAGCCTTCCAGGGGGGACTCTCCCCCTCTCCCCCCACCTTCCCGAAGCAACTTGCCTGAACTTTTGAAAATTAATTTTATTAATGTTATTATTATTACAGTTGATTCGTAATCTGTTTGTTTTTATTATCATTATCGAGTTTTGACGTGTTCTGATGGCAAATGTCATTATATTCAGCTCTTATAGCACTGCATTACGTTGTTGACAGAATTTCCTGTCTGTAAGGGGTGGGAGTGATCAAGCATGATGGAAATCGCCCAGTTTTCCTGCACCTTCAATGGGGGAGAAATAACTCGATTGAGATCAATGACAATGACACGGAAGGCAGCCTTTGTGTGTATGTGAATACTGTCTTTGGCGAATGATATAACAACTAGATAGCTTTTACGGCAAACAATTGTGTGAGTTGATTTGTGTATGTGAGTGTGTGTTTGTGTTATTCCATAACACTTTAAAGACTTTATACGCTCTCTGCAATTGAAACAGATAACAGAAAATATTTAATGATAAAATAAACAACTGTGTTTCAGCAAAACAATAAACTTGTTTGACTTTTTTTAATGTTAAAATGTTAAAATGTTAAAATATCTGTTAAAATGTGTTTTTATTCGACCAGAAATCTCATAATCAATGGCAGTCTTGATAATATTTCAATCACTATATGTATGTGTATATATATATATATATATATATATATATATATATATATATATATATATATATATATATATATAACTATTCTTTTTAAATACATAAGTAACTTAACTGTAATAATGTCACTTTATATCCAAGAAATAAAATATAAAAAACCGAAAAATGATATAAATAACAATGGTTATATTTGTTGTTATTGATTACTTGACAAATAACGGTTCGTCATTTTGTTATAATTAAGGTATTTTTAGGATGAGGTTTAAGTTACAAAGAAACAGTTTTATTTAAATTATTCCTGTTTATCTCCAGCAATATTTTCATGTGGTATTTCTAGCAACATTTTAATTACACTATTGGTGTTCAGGGAGGAAGTATTCTCTCTCTCTCTCTCTCTCTCTCTCTCTCTCTCTCTCTCTCTCTCTCTCTCATAACAGAAACAAAAAGAGTTCATTTCGTGTTTTTATTGACTCTTTCTTTTAGATGCTGTAAGACTCAGAGCGAATTATTAATAAATAAAAATATTTTAAAGCAAATCTATAGACACTTCTTTCATACGTATTTATTTGGATTTTTGAGGCTGTTCCACTACATATATAGCCTCTTTGTTCCGTTGTCAAGATTCATTTCCTCTTACAACTGTAGTCAGAATAATTACGCTCTCTCTCTCTCTCTCTCTCTCTCTCTCCCAGGATCGTTAACTGTACAAGTGATAAATGAAACGTAGTTATTTTTGTAGACATTAAACTTAACATCACCGAAAGTTTTTATGCAAGTCTAATGGCCTCTGTTTCAAGTTGAGGGTCTCTTACCCCCACTCCCATACCCATACCCACACCCTTACCCCCACTCCCATACCTACATCCCAACCTCCAGTCCCCCACTCCCATACCCACACCCTTACCCCTACTCCCATACCCACACCCCAAGTCCCACTTCCCCACACCCATGTCCCGACCCTCACACCCATACCCATACCCACAACCCCTCACACTCATACCCAACACATACCCCCACTCCCTTACCCACACCTCCACTCCCAGTCCCACAGCTATAACGACACCCATACCCACACCCCTCACTCATACCCACACTCCCATAACCACACCCAACTGCAGTGCCCACACCCTCACACCCATACCCACACCCCCTCACTCTTACCCACACCTCACTGCAATGCCCACACCCCCACTCCCACCCATACCCACAACCCCTCACACTCATACCCAACACATACCCCCACTCCCATACTCACACCTCCACTCCCAGTTCCACAGCTATAACCACACCCATACCCACACCCCCTCACTCATACCCACACCCCACTGCAATGCCCACACCCATACCCACACCCCTCACTCATACCCACACTCTCACACCTGTACCCACACCCCCTCACTCATACCCACACTCTCATACCCACACCCCACTGCAATGCCCATAACCCCACTCCCACCCACACCCCTACCCACAGTGCCTCAATGGCTACCCCAAGTTTTTGAGCGGAGGTGGAATTATTATTGGTAAAATTCTGGTTTCTGTTCATAGGGTATCGTGTTCGTTAGCGTTAGTTTATTTCTCTCTCTCTCTCTCTCTCTCTCTCTCTCTCTCTCTCTCTCTCGAAGTCCAAAGTTATTCTCTCCGTGAATAACAAAAATGTGATCAAGTAAAGTAATTTCTAATAGGCAGTTTTAGCGAGAGATTAAAGAACAGATCAGCATAGGCCTATTAAGAGCTTTGCTGTGATTTAAAGACCAGGGAATATCTCTCTCTCTCTCTCTCTCTCTCTCTCTCTCTCTCTCTCTCTCTCTCTCTCTCTCCGTCTGTATAGTCTTGGACGTGATCTTAATTTTGTGTCCATAATAATATCAGTATTGTCCCATACGTCGATGTATATTGAGATGTCACGTATATACAGTATACACCTTTAGGCTTATCTTTCAAATTTGCTTCCCGGAGGTTACGTATTGGTTGTCTAGAGACTCCCCCGCCCACCCCCACCCACAAACACTTGACACGAAAGTCACCCACACCCCAACCCCCGCCTCATCGCTTTCGGAGAGAGAGAGAGAGAGAGAGAGAGAGAGAGAGAGAGAGAGAGAGAGAGGTTACAAGTAGTTCATTCGGTATCACTCCCACGGGTTGCCCCGGAGAGAGGAAACGGTTAAAGTAAATCTCAGTATTTAAACGTTTAAATGTTTTAAAAACGTTTCAGTCCAAAAACGCCGTCTGTGTGACGTTCTAACGTTCACCTGAGTGCTATTTATATTATGAGGTTCCATTAATCCTTAGATTGTATATATTTTTAAATAGAATTATTCGTTATGTATGAAAAACGCAAAAAAAAAAAAAAATTACCCTTTTGGTGTTAAGGACTCTCTCTCTCTCTCTCTCTCTCTCTCTCTCTCTCTCTCTCTCTCTCTCTCTAACCCCTACCCCCACCCCTGCGGTATCACTTCCCTAGATAAGGGGGTGTGGATGAACCTTGCGAAACAAAGTATTATGACGTAAGCTTCTCTTTTTTTATTTGAAAATCACAGCCATTTCTGTCATAGCTGTGTTAGCATGACGGGGCCAGGTGTTGGAAGAGGGGGGATGGGGGGTGGGGGAAGAGGAAGTAGGCTGTAAAAAGTGTTTTGAAAATGGAGCAGAGAAAGAGGTGTATATAAAGATTGGGGCAGACCCTGCTATGTAGGCTTATAGTCTGGATAATCACCGTTGGTCGAAATTCTCAGGAACTTCAGAAGTAGAATGATTGATTTTGAATCGTTGAGGAATAAGATGCTATGGTACTACTGACAACCAAATAAGCATTAGGTCGAAAATCTTACTGGAAATTGTAGGATAAACGCCTTTAATATTGTTTACACTCGTCTGTTTAGTGAGACTCTTCGGGTAGCGTTCTCTCTCTCTCTCTCTCTCTCTCTCTCTCTCTCTCTCTCTCCTTGTGCTATTCAAAGGAGCAAGTGCTTGTGCTGTCACCAGGCCATTCTCTCTCTCTCTCACACAATGGGTTATTCAAAGGTGCAAGTGCTTAGGCTGTCAGTAGGCCTCTCTCTCTCTCTCTCTTCCCGTCCCAGTGTGTGCCTCTCTCTCTCTCTCTCTCTCTCTCTCTCTCTCCAATTTGACTTCATTTCAAGCTTTTCCTGTTCATTTCATTCCTCCCACTTCATTTTTCTCCACTTCCACTTCACCATAAATCAACTTTAATCAAATGACAGTTCGATCTCCACAGATATTCGTCGGCTTTCTTAATTACAAAGACCTCCAGGGCAGAAAGCCTTCAAAATGATTTATTTTACGATAAAATGCGGTTTTATTTGTTATAAAATTAGTATCTATTTATATATTTTTTATATGAAAATCCTTTAAAAATAAAAATACGTAATATTTTATAGCCCTTTTTTGAAGATTCCCAGCTTAAAATAAAAATACAGAAATGAGATGAAATTTTTAAAATATATAAAATATATAATATTTTCATATAAATATAGGAACTTTGGTTTATTTTATATTTAATGTTGATTAGATGAAAATATTTTATCTTTAAATTATTATGCATCAAAAGTCTTTAAGTCACGTGAATTGTTAAGTTGCTATCAGTTATTTTATTTAATTATTTATAGATAATTCCAATAATTTTCGAGAATTACTCTTAATAGCTAATGAGACGTAGATAATTTCATAATTCATATTCCATATTAAATGGATAGAGATCTTATAAATAAAGCTTTAAATCGTGGAAAATATTTTACATAATTACAAGGTACTGGCAGTATAAGTGTCTCTTAGTAATAAAAAAGTAAAATATTTTATGGTTTAAAAAGCATAAAAGACAATAGTCCTTTATTGAAAATTCCCAGCAGTTGACATCATTGAAAATATATATTTTTTCATATAAATGTAGGATCTATTGTATATTCTGGATTTAATGGGCATTAGGTTAGAAGACTTAAGCTTTGATTTATTGCGTATAAAAAGGGTTAGAGTTATGTAATTTGTAAAAGTTGCTAATAATTATTTTTTTATATTTTTATCAAGGATTGTCGTAAATTCCACTAATCAAACTTGATAACTGATGAGTCTTTATTAATGTCATAATCTATATTCTATATTAAACGGAGTGATATTTCACAAATAATGCTTTAAATCATAGATAATATTGTACATAGTTACAACATACTGCCAGTGACTTTAAAACGCATTATCTAAAGTAAATATTTTAAATGGTATAGTCCTGACTTATTCATGTGCCTAAAGATATGATTTAGTACAGATTTAATACCAATTTATTCCCAAATTAACTTAATTTTCTACGTGACGAATTCAATGCTATTTTAGTCCTGTTTCTCATTCAATGACGTCTTGGAAATATTTTACAAGAAGACTCGACAAAATCTCGCAAATATATTTTAGTTTTACAGTAAAGTCTCAATTTTTAGGGTATAAAATTTATCAGTGCTTAACATTATTTGATTTGATGCTCGTAAATTGTTTAGTTATTGAGTTTTTAAATGTGATTTAGTGTTATACTTTAAATTCTCTGTCAAGTTTCAAAGATCACCCGACTGTTTGTTTTACCAAACTCTAAAGGGAAAATATCTTTTAAATTTTAAGTTTTTAATCAAAACATTCCATTATTAATGGTTTTTATATTATTAAATATGATAGAAATAAGTTTTATTTATGCATAATTTGAAATCTTCAAATAAATATTTTTGTATGCAAATTATTTAAAGCTTTGACAATAGTTCTATGCAATACAAAGTCAGACTTTAAATAGTTGCTTTATAATGTTTTATAAATCGATTTATTTTGTCCATTTTAGCCAAAACAAAGAATAATATTTAGAACCAAAGTAAATGAGAATGTAGTCTTAATCTACTTCGTATACTAAATTATCCAGATTCTTTGTTATTTACGTAAAATCGAAGGTTAAATGTTTGTGTAAACAAATAAAGTTGTCAGTTACTATTAATAGTTCTATTTTATTTTTGTCGCAGTCCCCATATATTTCTTGAAAACGAAGAGCCTAAAGTTAATTACGAAGAGTATTAATCTCAGTCATGTAATAAGTATGATATTGAACGTAAATATTAAATATGATATTAAATGGATTCAAAATTTTTATGAAAATGGTTCAAATACGAGCCTAAATGAAATTGCGAAGAATATGAATATTAAATTTATTTTCATGGATATGAGGTAGAATATGAATTTTGGATTTGATAATAAATAAATATAACATTTTAGTGAAAAGGGTTAAAATATATTCCATAGATATATTACGATTTCATATATTTTTTGTATTTATTTTAGGCTCGTTGTCCTTACCACTAATCACAAATGTAAACAATGGAACCTCTGTCAGAGTGTCTATCCCAAATATACGTCTTATTTATGGTAATTGTTCTGTAACTGTACTTTCCCCCATTCGAAATAACGCCTCCGATTCGTGTCTATAACGAATTTTCGTTGTGTTGTTTTGATATCGGTCTTACTTAACGAATTAATTTGAATTTATTACAATTTTTCTTAAGTCAGTCGGGCGACTTTGCCACCATGTTCCATAATACCCGAGTTATTTCGTTATTTATTCGTTTTCATTTGTTGTACCGACCGCAAGTGTCGCCTGTTACTTAATTTAAAGTGTCATATAAACATTTAAAGTGTCATATAACTTATAAAGTGTCATAAACGCCTGTAGTGTCAGTGACACCATCACCCCATGGGTATCCCCTTAAACAGGCGTCTAAGGGTATTTGAGGGTGTCCCGACCCATACATTACCCTGGGATGGGTATTGTTGGTGTACCCTTACTATAAATATCAATCTGGGTAGTATGCAAGCCTTTCCCATGTTATTGTTGCTTTTGGGGGTCCTGCCCCCCCCCCCCGGCCATTTCAGGGCACGGCGCCCTCAGTCGGGTTAGGAAGGTAAGGTCAGGTCAGGTCAAAACACAGCACTCTAGGGAAGGTTGGGTTTGCTGTCGTCGACAGAACCTGCGTCCGTTTCTCTCAAGCGTCCGGTAGTCTAAACAACATCGGAAAGGGAGTATAGAATTATTGGAAAGAGAAACCCACAAGATTCCTGTGTATAACTTGTCTACTTGTAAATATTTACACGTTACTTTTAAACTCAAGTACTTTCAGGTCCTAACTGTGACCCTTTTTCAAGAGATGAGGTAGTCAGGCTGGTTCAAGGCCCAGCAATCTTCTGGAACTTCTTCTCCCTGAGCTGTCATTTATATGATGGCCATCCTGGTTTCCATTCTCTTGCGAGTTGTTAATCTCCTCCTGTCGGTTTGATATCCTGATCTGATGGTCAGTGGCATTAATCCTTGTGGTATGTGAGTAGTCACCATCGGTCTGTTGGGCAAGACCTAACCTCCAGGTCAGAAGGGTCGATCTTAGCTTCTTTTAATATTAAAGATCGGCTTATGGGATCTTCTGAGGTAAATCCTTTGTTTCCTTCTATCACTTTAATCTCTCCGATGAGTGCCCCTTCCACTACCCTCCTATGGCTGATGTTATTGCTTTTGTGTATAAGCCTACTGTTTTTAAAATCCATCCTGTGGAATTATTATTATTACTATTAGTATTATTATCATTCAGAAGACGAAGAACCTTATTTATATGGATCAGGCCGACTAAAGGGCCCAGTGACTTGAAATTCATGCTTCCAAAGAATGCAGTACAGGTAAGATAATTTAAAAATTGATTAAGATGATGAGAAATTTGCCATCTTTTGTTCATGTTTTTACAGTCATCCCTCTGGGCCTGGTGCTAAACATGGCAGAAGCTCCATGAGATGCTGGATTTAGTATGAACCTGTATCTGTCTTTCTCAACTGGGCTTTAGGCTAAACAGTATAGTAAAGGGTATAGAGAATGAAGTACAGGAGAGATAATTGAAAAATTAACCACGATGGTGTGAAATTTGTCATCTTTCATTCATATTTTTACATTCCTCCCCTAGGGGCTGGTGCTAAACATGGCAGAAGCTCCAACTGACACCGTGTTTAGTACTAGCCCCTCTGGGGGATGAATTGAAAACTAGAGGTCAAAGATGGCAAATTTCTCATTACCTCAGTCAACTTCTCGACTTTTCTCACCTTCGCTGCACCCTATACACTCTTTTTCTATATTGTTTAGCCAAAAAATTATATTAATAAATGATATCTTAGTGTGGCTGTATCCTTCGTATTTACCAAGGTTATTTTTATATAGCCCATGAATCGATGCTTTTCAAAAAAAAAAAGGTTTGGGATTTTCCAACAAATTTTGCCTGATTATTCCCCCCCTGTGAGGTTACATCCACGTGTTAATAAAAGTAAAACCTTAGTGTTACAGACCACTGAGCTGATTAACAGCTCTACTAAATGCAAAATTAGACTTATTTTACGTGGCTAAGAACCAATTGGTTACTTAGCAACGGGACCTACAGCTTATTGTGGAATCCGCACCACAAATACACATCCACGTGTTAAAAACTATTGACAGCTATGTACTAAATGCAAAATCTCAAGGGTTGTATAGCATATGTATTCCGAAACCGCACAGCTGGCTGGTATGGTTAGGTTAGTACTAATGTAAACTATTTGCATGGTCATAGTAGTGGTGCAATAGTGGAGTTATATTTTCAGCAGTGAAGTTATTTTGTAAAACTTGAAGATACTGGTCATCTTTACCTGAGTGTTTAAGATTTTTTAAATGTGACCAGCAGTTACTTATGTAATTGATTAACTTTGTATCATAGAAACTATATTTATAAAAGTTAAAGTATTTTGATCCTTTTGAAGTTTTGAAGACTGTCTTGGGGATGGTATGATATCTGTATTACATCTTGTGCAACTGGTTAGATAAGATTGCGTTGCCTGTAGTGCAATACCTTGTCCAGTGTCCCTTCCACTGATCCCCCTTCCATGGTCTGGCTGCAACCCCTTTTCATTCCTTTTGCAGTGCCTCAGTTCATATTCTCTGTCTTCCATCTTACTTTACAACCTTTCCTAACAATTGCTACATAGTGCAACTGCTAGGTTTTCCTCTTGTTGCACCTTTAAAACCTTTTTACTTTCAGTTCCCATTCAGACTTGAATGACATCATGGGGCCCAGTTTAGGCCTAAATTTTATGATAAATTTTGTATATATTCCATCCCACAGTGCAGTAAAACACATTGTAAAATACATGTTTATGATAACCTTTGTACTGTGACTGGCACTTATCAGATTCATTGCAAGGTAAGAACAGTGTCTGTCTGATTCAGCATTCAATTATTGCTAAACTCTCACTGACATGAAATGGAATTGTTATTTGAATGTTAATAGTATCAGTTCAACTCAATGGACCTCATTAGTGGCCTTATGTACTTAGGGCTACCACAATTATTTTTTCCTATACTGGCGTTTCAGACATAAATTTGTAGATATATCCCTCAAAGTACATGGCAAGTGTAAAGTACAGGCTGGCTTATATGTGGCATTACTGTTAGTTATAAGGTATCTAGAAAATTTCAAGTGCAGGCTGTAATATAGGATCTTTATAACTTAAAATGGACCTTGTTACTTATCAGAAATGCCAGATCCCCAAAGTGTCTATTGAATAGGCATGATAGTAACAGCTCATTTGTATAATCAAAAGCTAAGGTTGAGGTTCTGTCTCCTCAGATGTAGGAATGAGATAAGGGTTGGTCCTGACTTGTCCTCAGTTGCAGCAGACATAAACATAGAAATGCTCATGCCTTCAGATGGCTCTGATTCTGATACCCCTGTAGGGGTTAGTGCTGTCAGTGTGCCTCGTACAGTGCACTGTAGGTATTAATTAAGGTTCTTTGCAGCGTCGCTTTGGACCCTAGCTGCAACACCTTTCATTTCTTTTACTGTACCTCCATTTATGTTCTCTCTCTTCCGTCTGACTTTAAAAACCCTCCTAACAATTTTTTCGTAGTGCAACTGCGAGGTTTACCTCCTGTTACACCTTTCAAACCTTTTTTACTGTCAGTTTCTGTTTCAGCGCTGAATGACCTCATGCGTTCCAGTGCTTGGCCTCTGGCCCAGATTCTATACAGTATTCTATTCTATTCTGTTCTGATTCTGTTACCTAAGTTGTGGAATCAACACTGTTATAAAGCAATAGTTTGTAACTATGGAATATGAAAATGGTTGAAATAATTTAAAAAAGGTTCTCAATTCTGTTTATTATAAATTTCCATCAGGCCAACATCATGCAGAATGGGGTTTAAAAAAACAGTTTCGTGACTATGTATTTATGTAAACCCCGTGTTGTTTTATATCTCTTTGTAATACAGAACCTTGTATTCACAGTAAACTATGTCTTTGGAAAAATATGATATTGCAGTGTGCCTTCATCAGTCTTTACTCATATTTCAGGTTGGTTAAGTTACACAAGCTTGCCACGCATTTTTGAGAAAGACACTGAAGATAACATTTTAACAGTCTAAATTTGACTTTGAAGGCCACCCACACCTGTTCCCCTCTAGACGTTGGACCAAAAATCTTCCAAGAAGTTTACAGTTGATTTAGATGTGAATGTCTCCCTGTAAGTATTATGTTCAATTGTGTTTGTGACTTGATCCTGTTGTAAACAAAAGCCATGGTGTTCCCTTATTGTTCTGTTTCTCTTATTTCATCTCATAATCATTTTGTATACATGCTCTTTAATGCTCTGTGTACGGAAGCTCGTATGATTTTTGACAGTGTTCAAGACGATTTTTCAGAGGTACCTGTGTAAAGGTATTGTTTTGGATATTTTATATATTTTACTTGATTTTTTATTGAAATTTGGGGTTAGAGCATACAAAATACAATGCAAACTGTATTGGTAAATTAGGTAAGGATTATGAGGGTGTCTTCTAGATATTTTATATGTTTTTACTTGTATCTTATATAAATTTAGTATAAAATATACAAAATGAAATTAATTATGCTTTAGGTAAGTATTGTGTTATGAAGGTTGGTAAAACTGATAGCCGTTGGTGAAGCAGCAAGTCTGACTTTAGCCTGACCCCAGTAGTATGGCTGTAAAACCTACTACTATTATTATTATTATTATTATTATTATTATTATTATTATTATTATTATTATTATTATTATTCAATCACTGAACAAGTTAAAAAGAAGTCTATTCTTTTACTAAACTTCCACAGACGATAACAACACATGAAATTAAAGAAAAGCTGAAGATAAGTCGACGACAATCACGCAATCAGTCAGATCCCGCTGCATTCCAGGAGTGCTAAATAGGGGGGTCTCCGTGAATTCCCACAACAAATGCACCACCCTGCGAGAGGCCCTGCCCCATGTGACAACTCCTTCAGGCTTATCCTTGAAGTGTTGCTTGTCTATACTCTGGACAGGCAGGGAAAATGAAGAAATTGACGGAGTATTTGAATGACTGAGAAAAGTAGAGCAAAAAGCGTCCATCTTTTAGAAGCAGGGATTGACAAGGAATAGGAAAGATTTTTTATAGTTTGAGAAGAATTTTTCCGCCACGCCTGAAGGGAAGACTTGTGTCTGGGTTTGCCTGTCGAGAAGACCTAAGGAGGACGGTAGAACGTAAGTTTATAGTTATATATGTTAATATCCTCTCTTCCAGTAGCAGCCAGGCGTTAGAGTAGTAACGTTGCAGCTCTTTCTAGTGGCACTTGTTTTTGTGTGTGGATGGATCTGTTGTTGTTTGTGTGTGTGTGTGTGTGTGTGCCTGTTTGTGAGTAAGTGCCGAAGAGGTGGTGTTTGTTGTTACTTGTGCTTGTCAGTGAGAGCGCATTTTTGGTCTGTTTTCTACCGTCTAGAAGTTGTGTAGAGGTGGCTTTAGTATAGTTTTTACAATGTATTTTTCTTGTGTGTGTATATTGTTTATGGCAAGAGCTGAAATAGAGTATTATTATTATTATATTATTATTATTATTACTATTATTATTATTAAGTGAAGTCTTGAACAAGGCAGACCCCAGTTTCGGAAAAGTTAAGTGTACCTTACCTTGACCAGACCACTGAGCTGACTAACAGCTCTCCCAGGGCTGGCCCGAAGGATAAGCTGGAGATGGCTGAGCCATGGTTGGTAGTAGAGTTGGGGGGAGGAATGGACGGGGAGGGGGTAATTGAAAAAAGTTTGGGGGTGTGGGTACTTTCAAATCTCGCCAGGGTCTCTGAGGAGGAAGCGGGTGAGAAGAGATTGACATCCATTTACGTATCTCATCCATACTCCCGGATTATTGCTTTCTTTCCTTCTTTAAATTCTCATAATTGTTATTATTCTGTTCACTGTGGCCATCACTGATCATTTTCCGTCATTTCTGACTGATTTCGATTGATTTAAGGTGGGTCCGTCAGTGAGATGACTTTATTGTAGGTGAGCTCAAGACATGTTTATTGACAGATATTCGCCTCTTTAAGTGTTGAAATTTCTTGGTCTGTGGCCGTAGCACAAAGCCTTCGGCACTTACGTCAAGTGCTCTAATATAGTGCGCCATTGTTTTCCGTCTGGGAAGAGAGAGAGAGAGAGAGAGAGAGAGAGAGAGAGAGAGAGAGAGAGAGATTAATCCTTTTCGAACCAAAGTTCAAACTACTCATAAAAACGAAGTTACAGTCAGTTATATATTTGTCAGGTGGTGTTATTTAAAAGAAAAACAATATTGAGTGCTGTCGTCAGTATGTAGTAAGTATGAAGGATTGCTTATGTTATCCATGGAAAAAGACTTTCTCTCTCTCTCTCTCTCTCTCTCTCTCTCTCTCTCTCTCTCTCTCTCTCTCTCTCTCTCTCTCTCGTGAAATGTGGATATGAACTATTGCGTTAAAAAGAATTTTTTTATAATGAATTGCTACACAGAGAGAGAGAGAGAGAGAGAGAGAGAGAGAGAGAGAGAGAGAGAGAGAGAGAGAGAGTTTTTATTTCTAGACTTAGAAAATTTGGCACATGAATTTTCGTAAAATGAAAATATGAACGATAGAAGTCTTTTGATGTGACTGTAAAACACAATGATTGAATTTTAAAGGTGATACTTCGTTGCTTTACTGGTTTTATTCAGTGACTGACGATTTAAGCAATGAATTTCAATCATTGCTTAAATCGTCAGTCATTGAATAAAACCAGTAAAGCAACGAAGTATCGCCTTTAAAATGTCTGACGCATTTCTCGATTCGTTTGTTTATCTTCTCAGCCAATCAGGGGTCGGTTTTCAACCCTCTATGCCAGTGAAGGGAGTCGATGCATGAGCTCTCGTGATTGGCTGAAGGCTCTTCTGAAGGTTTCCAGTTAAATTGTGGATGGACTGACATCGGTCAAGTGCATTTTTCCTCGTCCACAGAATAATGTGCCACAAATAAATCAAGATTATTGGTGTTTTTGGAGGAGTTGTTTGGTCAACCGAAGGGTTTGTCGTGTATCCAAGGAAATTAGGTGTTGGCCCTTCAGAGAAACTCTTCTGTGGGCCATTGGTGTTGCTTGTGTGGGGCCTTCTGCAGTAAGAAACTGATCGAAGAGATTCAGGCACCAAGACCTTATCAGGTAAGGGAGGATTCCAGCAGAGGGCCAGTGGAATAATAATAATAATAATAATAGGCAGTTGAGAATCAGTAATGTCAGATTATCTTGTTGCTGCTGTTTTTGCATTAGACGGGGCTTATACCAGCACAGGCTCTTGCTCATACGAGCAGCTCGTGAGATTCGTTTTTACCTGTCGGTGCGAAAAGTGATCTTTGATCGTAGAACAAGAATTAGGTGGATTTCTATATATATATAATATATATATATATATATATATATATATATATATATATATATATATATATATAAACAGCATGTATATACATGCATATATATATATATGCATATATATATATATATATATATATATATATATATATATATATATATATATATAAACTATTCAATAGTAACAAGTTATATTTCTGATTGGTAATCATCCGATAATTTTGATACCAACGTTTATATATATAATTATTCATAACTATATATAAGTTTATATATATATAAATTTTATTTTATACAATAGTAATATAGTTATATTTATGACCTTGGTAATCATCCGATATATTAATTTTGAATACCAACGTTTACTGAATCAAAATATGAATTATTCATAATATATATACTATATATATTTTATAGTTTATATATGTTATTTATATATTTTATATTTATACATATATATTATATATATATATATATATATATATATATATATATATATATATATATATATATATATATATATATATATATATATATATATATATTTATATATATATATATACATATATATATAGGCTAGGCTACCCATGACCCATTGGGTTACTTTTTTAGTTACTGCATTTTTAAGAAAAGGTCCACTCCCATACCCATACCCATACCCATATCTGTACCATACCCACACCCATATCTGTACGATACCCATATCCTTATCCATACCCATACCAATACCCATACCCATACCCATACCTGTACCATATCCATACCATACCATACATATATATATATATATATATATATATATATATATATATATATATATATATATATATATATATATATATATATATATATATATATATATATATATATATATATATATATATATATATATATATATATATATATATATATATAATGTGTGTGTGTGTGTGTCAGTGTGCATACTTATATAAATATACTGTATATGTGTGCGTGTATATACATATATATGTATATATTACATATTTATATATATTGTGTGTATGTGTGTGTGTGTGTGTGTGTGTGTGTGTGAATGGATGTGAGATGGCTGGAGAGTTGTGGTGCTCTTCTTCAGATTATCACGGCTTCCTGTAGAAGTGTTAAAAAATCCAGGATCCTGCAAAGCCG